>NW_008650222.1:56827-64141 GCF_000695815.1 Acanthisitta chloris
AATAATTTTTTTAATTGTTTAAAATGTTGTTCTCTGAAGGTGACTCAGTCACTGTTTCTGTTCAAGTAAGTCTTGTTTGGTACTACATTTTCAAAGAATCAGAAAGGCTATTAATTCTCTTAATTTTCTTGATTGTTTTTTCTGAAATGCTTTGTTTTGACCAATGTCTAAGGGAACATAATCTCATTTATGGTACAGCTGTAGAGGAAGTACAAAACTGAAGTTGTGTTGTTAGCATCCTTGTATCAAGAATTTTTGAATGAACTTACTTGTGAATTTGTTGGAAGTAATGTGGGTGAGCAAATGGGTTGGGGTTTTCTACTTTTAAAATTACTACATCTTAGCTTTACAGAGATTACTCCCCAGTTTCACTCTGATTTTTGAAGGAGCATTTCTGTAATTGAAATGAGTATTCTGAGCAGGTCTTGAGCTGATTTCTACTGAAGTTAGCTGATTTGAGAGCAGCATCCAGGAGCTGATGTAACCATTCCCAGACAAATGCCTAATTGTCTTGGAATTGTCTAGGGAGTCCATTATTAAAGAGATTATAGAAGTTAGTCTATGTAAGGCATAATGTGATTGTGTTACTTCATAAGAGGGTATTGAAAATACTTACAAAGGAAAACAGAAGCTTAAGGTAACAGCTTAATTTGTGTAACAAAAATAGTGAGGCCTTCAAAGAATGGTGTCTGTTGTAGTGGACTTGAAAGTGTTCTTTTATTTGCTCTGCATTCACACCCCTCTTGTCAAGCAGCCCATTGCTCTGGTAATGTTTGCTCTGCAGACAGAGAAACATGGGAATGCTTCCTAAGATGTTTTCAGTCTTACTGTTACTATTGGTTTAAATGTTCATAGCTGTACAGTAGGCTAGGACTACACCCATATTCACATCTAACTGAGGCATAATGTAATTAAAATGAATAAAAATGCCATGGAAATATTTTCAGAGTAGTGAGTGCTAGAGAACACACGATACTGGTTTTAGAGAAGTAGCAGCAGTGTACAAAATGGAGAAATATGAGAAACCTATCCAAGTAAATTACAGCACTCAGGGGAAAATCACAGGGTAATGGGGAAGGGGATGTTATACTGTAATTAAAGAAAACATTCCAAAACATTGAAAATTAATGTCTTGGCTGTACTTGCATAAGAAAAAATTATTCCTTCTGTAGTTCTGTGCTTTACATTTTTGTAACAGCTAGCAAATTGTCAGATACTGAGGACTTTAATACTTGGAAGTCGTGTCTTGTCAAAAGAAGTTGGTTTTTTGAGGATGGAGCAAGTTAATCTGTTCTGTGGGAGTGTGGGATTTATCACTGGGACCAGCTCTGCCAGAACTAGAAATACAGCTTTGTAATGTAGGGGTATGATGGGTTCTGTTTTCTGAGCTGGGCACGTTTCTGTGCTGTTATTTCTGGGTTTCTGTGTATGGGACCCCACAATAAAACTGAGGGTTTCAGGGATATGTAAGCTCTTTTAAACTTAAACCCTTTGAAAGCCCATGTTAAGTGCTTCAATGTCTAACAGCCATTGAAACCAAACAAAGTTAGATGCCTAAATGATTTGTGGTACTGGGCTCAAGAGCTTCATTTTCTGCACATGTTATTTCTCCTGGGCTGTTCTCTTAAGGCTCTCATGATTGAAATCATTTTGCTGTGTCCAGTTTTGTTGTATTTTATAGTCAATTAAGTTTTTATGAGAGCTTGGGAAGTGATTGCTTCAAAATTTCAAAGAATTAAGTTGAGCTGCTTTCTCAAGAAAGTGCTTTGGCTTTTGCATTGGGTTTTTCAGGATGTAATAATACTGTGCTGTGCTTGACCTTTCTCTTTTGAAGAGCTTTTTAGTATTTTCTGCAACTCCTGCTTTGTAATGAGCAATTGCAATGAGTAATGTGAATGAGCAGCTCTGCTCAGTAGTCACAGCCCAAGTAAAATGCATTTATTTAAATAAAAATCTCAACTACTTGTGGATCTGCTTAGCTGTTTGACCATTTATGACTTTTAGCTCTTTCTGTGTAAGTATTTTTGCTAGTTACTGGACACACTGTACAGCCAGTCTTGTATTTTCATCTGGTATTTCCATTCCTCTTATTCCCTTCAGTAGGATTTCCAGAGGTAACAGTTCCTTCTGGTTGTTGATGAGCTCCTGATTGACTGACTTCCATACAGAACCATTTCCATGCCTCCCAAGTACCATAGCATAAGTCACACTTCTTTAAAAAACAAATCAACACTTGAGTAGCTGAATTATTTAAGTGTTTAAATAGCATTATTGTACTTAAACTCTGTCCAATGTTGAATATTTAAGTAGAAGTAGCTATTGCATTTCATTCTGTTGAAGGATTATTTTTTTTGGCTCAGAATTTAAGAATCTCTAGAATATATATTTTTATGACTGTGAAATCTTTGCAATATAATTTAGCCTGGTACATTGATTATTATCTTGGAGCACAGTAAAGGGAGTAATAGAAATTTTGCCAAGGAAAGTAACCTTTAAGAAAATATTTAATGTGACACCCTAATCTGGGGTGAGTGGTAGAAGTTGTTAGTGAGCCAAACAGAGTGCACAATTTCATAAGCATAATGGGAAGTACTTGCCATCATATATGAAAAAACTCAACTCTGAGTGCAGTACAATTCCAGTGGATTAATAAAAGCAGTATAAGGTACATTTTACAAGAATTAGGGGTGACTGGAAACTGCTGATGTCATGTTAATCAGTCATTAATGGTGTGTAATGTGTCAATAAATTTCTCAAATGTAAGAATTCTAGGAAGATAATCAATTGCATAGATTTACAGTGTAACATAATTATGATAATACAGAACTTCACATACACTGGGCACTTGGTAGGTGGCAAACAGCCTGCAATGGCTCCAAGTGCTTCATTGCAACCTGAACACCATTTACCAATGGTACAGAACCTGTATGGTTTTTGATTTGATCTTTTAACTTCAAGCATGTCTTTCCTGTGTGCAATAATATATCTGCTTACATTGATGTGCAGGAAATTCTGCATCCCTGTAGCTTGATGCCAGGAAATGTATTCCAAAGTGAGTTTCAAATACAGTAACTGTATAGCAAGAGTTAAGATTTGTGTTTTACTCCATTTCGGCTTTGTGTTAAGGGGTGATTTTTCCATTGCTTCATTTTTATTATAGAACTTGAAAGAAATTTTGTAAGTAAGGATGTTCTGTTCCATTTACTTCATTTATAGTATTCTGTTACTTCCATTGTGCAATTAATTTATGTAAATTAAAAATCCTAAAAGGAAATGTACAGAAATCAGTTTGATACTGACTCACAAAAAGCAGTCAAAAGAAGAAAGAATGTTTCTTAAGCATCAGATAATGTTTTGTAGGTCTATGCTGGCTGATGTGATTATATTTTGATATAAACAATGTGGTCAAAAAGAATTTCCATGTATATATTGCACAGATATTTTCATCACGGAACTCCTGACAGTCAGCCACACATTCACCTGATAGATAGGACCTGATTACAGGGGTAGTGTTCCTGAAGATGAAGAGTAAGATTTGGAATCTTTGTATGAAGGCATTTCAGATGTGGATGAGGACTTCAGATGACTGCAGATCTTAACTCTGGGGCAAGTTAGATCAGTTTCTAGTGAATTAAGGAAATCTCCTATTGCTGTACTGATTAGACATTTGAATTGTCTGGTATTAAAGGGCGATGATCAGATTGAGTTATACAGTATTAAAATCTTGTAATCTTTGTCATGAGCAGAAGGTCATTTGAAGGTTTTTGAATTTGTAGGTTGCAGTCAGGTCATAGTCCTCGATCTTTATAATCTTTTTAAAAATAACCATGAGATTTGGAAGCTTAAATTCTCTTGGCATTACAAATATAATGAGAATCACAAAGTTGTGGAAGTGGTTGACATTGAGTAGGACTGACATGCACAGAGACTAGAAAGCATGTGTAAATTAAGCTTGGATTGGAATAAGGTTTGAATGCAAAAAAGCTGCAATTCTCAGCAAGAAGCATTTGATTGACTTGCTTTGCACATGTACCACAGAGCTTGCTGAAATGAATTGACTGGGTTCACTGGAAGCCAAATTTAAGTTATGCCCCACACCTGACATGTTTCTTCTTCCCTCTGCCTTGGATTCCCAGTGACTTCAGAAACTTAGGAGCCAAAGATGTAAGAAAGGTAGATGCAGCAACAGTGTAAAATAGATGGTTACCAAGATAAGGTCACTCAATTATTGAATTAAATTAGGGTGTGATCCACACTGTTAAAGCATTTATTGTGCTTTGGGGAAATCCTTCTAGGTTCATTCTTTTAAAAAATAACACCAAAAACCATATGAAAAATAACTACCTTTGTCTTGTTTTTGACATGTACTTAATTTTGAACCTAGCCTGGAAGAGTACCACCTTGATTTATTAAAGATCCATTTCTGTTTGTTTCAAAGGAATGTATTCATGGGATTGAATGCTGTAAATACGTTGTCTGAAATATGTGGCACTGGAGGGGTAGCTGTGCCATTCTCTTTGGTTTCATTATGCCCATGCAGTTTTAATGTTACAAAATGTCTAATGGTGAGACCTACTTTTTTTAATACTCTGTGTTACCTTGGGCTGATCACCTCTGCCTTAACTGTGTTTTCCACATCTTTCTTACAAAGGTGTTTTCAGAGCTTTTCAAAGGTGAAGTGCTGTATAATTGCTATGCATCATCATTCTAGAATTTATTTGGCATAATATATGCCATCTGCTTGTTACTTGTCTCATTTCTTTCTTCAAAATAAGAAATAAATTGGGTCTCCCCTTGCAGTCATGAATATATACAACACACTGAATATTTATTTGCTCATGTGTAAATCACCTTGAGCATTGCGAAATGATGGTATATTGCTGATTCTACAGTATTCATTAAATTTTACATTATCATTTAGACACCAAATTAAGAAAGTATTTTGATTCCTTTTTCTGTTTACTTAATAGGTTTCGTTGGAAAACTGTGTTGAGGTTGGGCGAATTGCCAACACATACAATCTCACAGAAGTGGATAAATATGTTAATAATTTCATCCTGAAGAACTTCCCTGCATTATTAAGTACTGGTGAATTTGTGAAACTCCCCTTTGAACGTCTTGCCTTTGTGCTTTCAAGTAATAGCCTTAAGCACTGCACTGAACTTGAACTCTTCAAGGCGGCTTGTCGCTGGCTGCGGTATGAGGAGCCTCGGATGGAGTACGCTGCAAAGCTAATGAAGAACATCAGGTTTCCTCTGATGACACCCCAGGATCTTATTAACTATGTTCAAACAGTGGACTTCATGAGAACTGACAATACCTGTGTCAACTTGCTTTTGGAAGCCAGCAACTACCAAATGATGCCGTACATGCAGCCGGTGATGCAGTCGGAGAGAACGGCCATTCGGTCGGACAGCACGCACTTGGTGACGTTGGGGGGAGTGCTGAGGCAGCAGCTGGTGGTCAGCAAGGAGTTACGGATGTATGATGAGAAGGCCCACGAATGGAAATCCTTGGCTCCCATGGATGCACCGAGGTACCAGCATGGCATCGCCGTGATCGGAAACTTTCTCTACGTAGTTGGGGGCCAGAGCAATTACGACACGAAAGGAAAGACGGCGGTTGACACGGTGTTTAGGTTTGATCCTCGCTACAACAAGTGGATGCAAGTCGCATCTTTAAATGAGAAGAGGACCTTCTTCCACCTAAGTGCCCTCAAAGGACATTTGTATGCAGTCGGTGGTCGAAACGCAGCGGGTGAGCTAGGTGAGTCCTCCTGAAGCAGCTTCTTGCCTTGTATTTTGAAATACTGTGCTACCTTGTGAACAGGTGGAGAGGAAACAAGTTGAAGTCTTTGGTGTGCTGCTTCTCTTTGGAAGTACTACAGATTCATAGAGAAATTTTTCTGGATGGTATTAGAAGATAATTTTAGGAGGGATTCCTCACAAAAAAATAATTCCAAATACATGTATCTTATGTATTGATGCATAATATCCAGTGTCTTCGCCTTTACCATCCAACACGATGTAAGCGTGTATTTCTGCCTGTGTAAATGTGGGAGGATATAAATGCAGTTAGAAAAAAAAGATCATTACTTCAGCTGAGAAACGAAACCCACCCTTGAGGGATACATGACTCTAACTGGAACTCTCTGTTAAATGAAGGTTATATTTAAAAGACATATTTTCTTGAATAGTCATTTGAAATGCTGAGGGGTTTTTGGTGCTTTTTAAATTGTTTTTGAAGTAGACTAATAATAACGATTTGTTTCACAGACTAGTGAAATTCAAATATTCTGATGTTCTTGGCTTTGTCATTATTAAAAATGTTATATTTTGCCTATAATCCTGTGAATACACATCTACTTTATTTGTATGACTGACTCTGTCCTGCTGCCTCCTCTTTTCCTACCTTGAAATGATCATTTAACTTAAAAAAAAAAAAATCAAGAAGGAAAAAATGTAGAAAAAAAAGAATTTTCAGGAAATAAGAAGGTTGGAAACAAAGAGTAAATATGTGTTAACTTTTAATTTAACAAAGGTCTGCAGAGGATGACCTGTAGTAATCCACTATATTGTGCTAAGCCATAGTGATTAGCATTTAGTCAAGTCTGAGAAAGCACAGTCTGTCCTTTAAAACTGAAATGTTACAGTGATTATACTTGGAATTTTAGCATAATATTGTATCTAAACCAGAAGTAGCATTTCATTATTTTGTTTGCTGCTTTCAGCCCAATAATCAATTGTGTCTTGTCAAGTCTTTGTGGCAGCATCTCTTGTAGCTAAGATTTGCTTTTTAGAAATGCACAGATAGCTCTAAGTACAGTGAGGAACATTTTAAATTGAAACAATGCTAAACCTAATCTGTAGTGCAGAATATGTGACTTTTTACAATTAATGCATCTTGATGTTTTTTGTTCAGGATCATAGAATCAACCGGGTTGGAACTCCAAGATCATCAAGTCCAACCCTACCGTGGTCACTAGCCCATGGCACTAAGTGCCACATCCAGTCTCAGCTTGAAATGAAACAGGGATGGTGAATCCACCACCTCCCTGGGCAGCACATTCCAATGTCTGATCACTCTCTCTGTAAAAAATCTCTTCCTAATATCCAACCTAAACCTCCCCTGGCAGAGCTTGAGTCTGTGCCCTCTTGTCCTGCTGCTGGTTGCCTGGGAGAAGAGACCAACCCCCACCTGACTCCAACCTCCTGTCAGGGACTTGTTGAGGGTGATAAGGTCTTCCCTGAGCCTCCTCTTCCCCAGGCTGAACAATCCCAGCTCCCTCAGCCTCTCCTCATGGCACTTGTGCTC
>NW_008650222.1:64155-87803 GCF_000695815.1 Acanthisitta chloris
TGCTCTTCTCTGGACCTGCTCCAGCACCTCAATATCCTTCCTGACCTGAGTGGCCCAGAACTGCACACACTATTCAAGGTGTGGCCTCACCAGCGTCGAGTCCAGGGGCAGAATCACCTCCCTGGTCCTGCTGACCACACTGTTCCTGATCCAGTCCAGGATGATCATGTTGCAAACTTTCTTAGGAAACATGAGTATATTGCTTCCACCACACAAAACTGGGCTGGCTTTGCTAGAAGTTTAAAATCCATTCTAATGTCTGAGGAAATGAGACATTTAAAAATGCTTCATGTTTCCAAAAAAGGTGGGAAAGTATTTTGCAGTAACTTGTTTTCCCTAGACAGCCATTTTCTGATGCAAATCCCGAGGTTTTCAGAGTTTTTCTTCTGAATCACTCTATTTTCCAGAAAACACATTCTAAACCAGCTTAATATCCTATAAAAGACCAAATGTACAAACAAACATGTATTGATCGTTATCTTGAGTATCAGAAAACCTGATAAATAGCTTTAGTGAGCTATTTTCTAATGGCAGGATTTAATAACAGATAATCAGATTGCTGACCTTGTGCACTGTACCATCCCAGCAGAGTAGGGTTATAAGAAGGTCAGTGAAAAAGCTGCAAGTCTAACAAAATCAATATGAAGTAATACTGTCACTAAGCCAGTGCAACCTGTGTGTACAGCAGGCTCTTAAGTGCAGTGTTCCCTTAAATTAGATCAAGCAGTGTCGTTCTGCTGACCTCAACTCTTCTGCAGCTTTAATTAAAATACAAAATTTATCACCTATCTGAAATTGTTCTGTAAAGATATCATTAAAATGCTGCAGCGATTTCCACACAGACCTGAAAAATGTCATCGGATCATTCTGCGGGAAGAGCAGTCTAAATGCTAAATATTGTAGCTGTCTTATACTTTGATTTGGGGCTTCAGTTTCTTTTCTTGTTAATTGTAAGGCAAGTCACTTTTCATTTTCATGTTTCTTTCATAAACCTTGACAGCCAAAAGATGAAATCCAGCTTAAACTTCCCTTTCTCTTCAGATGAGAAAAACTCTCAGGCTTTTCATAGAAGAGAAGGTCAAATGTGTGTTGGACAGGTATTAAAGAAGTTGCCCTTGGGTTCAAAGTAATTTCAATCTGTTGTTAGAGAGGAAAAATTCCCAAAACCTGAATTTAGCTTTCTGGAAGATCAGCTCCTGTGGAAAAGAGCCAAAGGATTAAAGTTACTAAAATGAATGTCTTTATTTTTTTTTTCTCCTGACATTCTCTGGAATAAAACCTATACTTTCTTGAGGCTTTCTATCAAGCCTTCCCAAACCAGTTTTCAGATGTTTAATCTTCTTAGAACTTTGTAAATGCCACATTCTACCTCAGTAGTGTGTGCTCCAGTGTAATAACCAGCTGCTGTTTCACCAGTGCAGGCCACTGAGGAAAGTTTGGTGAGGATGGGTGAGTTTCCATGTATGTGGTAAACGTATCCCTGAAATGTCCTGAATTATGAATTTATCATTCAGATTTCTCAACAATATGACAGTTTAGGGCTGTGCAGATGTGTGTGCTGCTCCTGGAAGGATTATACCTTGTTCTGGTTAGTTCTCTTTAAATATCAAAGCAGGCCAAAGGTATTCCCAGAAGGCAGGGCCAGCAGCACTCTGGCATGAGGAGGAGCCCAGCCTGGAGAAGGCAGGTGTGCAAAGGACAAGACATTTTGGAAAAGGAGACAAAGGAAAAAGCAGGTGTGGCTTACCAAGATACTCATGAAGCAGAGCACATTGACATTTTCCAGCTGTGGTGTTGTGCAGAGCACTGGAAACTGTTTTCTCTTCTCAGACAAGTAGATTTTTGTAGCTCATTAAGAGTTCAGGTGTGGTGCTTGATGATGGCAGAAGTTGTGCCTGTAAGTACTACTATAAAACTTGTGCATTTAGGTATTTTCAAGATATGTCAGGCTCTGCTCTTCATAGGCTTGAGTGAAGTTTGAAATTTTTGCATCTGAGGTTTTCCTAAGCACTTTAGGTGATGCTGGGTTGTGACTAAACTACTGATTCATTAATACCTTCATCATCACTCTGCAATAAAGGCAGAAAGAGAAGACTTGTGGTCCAGGGCAGGACACTTACATGTTCTGAACCTTTGCCCAACAAGTTGGAAGGCATTTATTTTCTGGTGTTGAACCCTCAATCGAAACAACTCCTTACTTATATAAAAACATCTCCTGTGAGTCTATGTTACACATCTATTTATTGATTTATTTATTTAAAATGTTGTTGATTTAGAAGACATGCATCATTACCTAGTTGGGCTGTTTACTGTCTGAGTACTACTGTGGATATCAAACTCAAGTGTGAACTGGAGAACCTCTCTTGTAGGGGCTTGTTTTGGAGTGGCTCCTTGCTATGCTAGGACAAAACTAGTCACATCTCTTTAATTTAAGCAAGTCAGCTTTGAGTTGTAGAGAAACAAACTGTATTATAGAAGTAATGCAACAAAATTAAGATCCTGGGTTTGGGACATCACACAGTTCCTAAGTTCTGCTGTAATAAACCTCAAGACACATTAGAAGCTACTGACAGAGAAGTGCTAAATATCTGCATACACCTCAAATAGCATCACAGATGGCACTATGAAATGAGTGCAGGCTGAGCATCCCTTGGGACTGCCAAGGCTTTGTGTCTTTTTTCTATTAAAATGAGGCCTGTCTTCCCTGGATTATGGTAATGAACACATCAGAAGTTCCACGGTTACACATAAATAAAGCCTGGTTTGAATCAGTCATGCTTTTGGAAGAACGAATCCATCAGTCTCATGCTATATAAGATATATACTTAGGTTCAGTAAAGTGCCAGTTTGAGTGTTTTATGAACTCTGGTTTGTCTGGAGATTTTGTGGAGAATGTCCTGATACCTCTCTTAAATTTATGGGCACCTTTGATAGCTGGAATTGTGTATATTTTTTCCTTTCGATGCAGAGGGATATCTCCTTAAAAGAGAGAAATGGATTGACCTTGCAAGGTAACAGGGAAACAGCTATGCGGATCAAGCAAACAACAGTAGTGTTTTTCAGCTGGGAACTGATTAGCTTTGTTTTAGAGCACAGTAGATGTGAGATCTGAGTTGGAATAGTTTGTCTGAAATACTGCCAAATTGTACTTTAGCTGTATGGGAAAGGTTTGAGAGAATTTTGAAGCCACATCAGGAAGTGAGGGATCTTGGGCTCAACATCATCCTCTCTCATATAAATAAGATCTTTACGTCATGGTGGTAGTGATGGCAGTAATGTGTACCAATTTCTGCATGTTTTATCTTCTCTTGCTAAAGTGGTCTTTTGGCTGTGCTTTCTCTGGTAAACGCAGTCCATAGTGCAGAGTGAGATAAAACTGTGCAGTGCTGGGTGTCGTGTTCCTCTGGGTGCTGCTGGCTTTGCGATTGCTTTGCACATGCTCTGCTCTTCCTTGTCCTTGTCGTGTGTTAGAAGTACAAGTTCCTCACCTCAGTGCAGAGTGGCAGCACTATGGGAAAAACAGGATGCCTTTGTTTTTGTGAAAGCAAGTAGAATGATGGTTTCAGTGCAGCACAGCAGTGAACAGCAGGTCGGAAGGGTCTGCTGTCGGGGTGGAACTGGGACAGCTATAATTACTTGCACATCAAATCTGGGGTTTTTTTCTGGTTTTGAGATTTCCATACATCTTTGCCTCTGATTGCTAAATAGAGCAGTGTGGGAAGGAGCTTCCCTTTTTAGAAAAGAATATTGGAATTGATGAATGCATTTATAAAAGAGTGAGTTTGGGTTTGTTTGGGGATTGGGCAAACATTGCATGCAAGATGGCAATACAAAGAAATACAACTCCTAAGTTTAATTTCAGGTGTAATTTGTGGAACCAGTTCTTTGTGCCTATACCTTTATTTGGGCAGGAGAGTGTCTACAGCATTCACTGGCTTTATGGCCGTTCTTTGCTAATTTTTTCCATGACTAGGGATTTTTTCATGGTAGTCTGAGACCATAGCTATACTTTACTCTTCTAAAATGCTCCAAAGGATCTTTTTAAGACAGCTTTGGAGATAGGGTGAGATGCCTTATGGTATAAGAGTTACTGATTGACATTCTTATCTGGCCTGGCCAGTACTGCTAATTCTGCAGGCTTAGACTAACACTAACTAGATTCTGCCTTTAAAATGACAAGTTTCTCAGGTTCTGATTTTTTTTTGGTCTCTTTCAGTTGATTGTAACCCTGGACTTTAAGTCCCCATCACTGATTACATAGAGCTGGCTCAGATTTCCTACCCTTGATTCAATAAAAACCTTGTTCTAGAGCAAGCCACTTTTGAAGACAGATTAAATTTTTGTATGAATAGTTCATAAGCATCTCTCTTCAGAAATTAAGCATTGTATAACAAGCATGAGAATCTCATTCTTAATTATTTAAAATGAGATTTAATTTGTTTTTAAGATAGCTTAATTATTGATAGTTGCTCTGTGCATCATAAGGTCACTATATTACAGCGTTTGTGAAGATCTTATGCCCCTCTGATCATATTGTACTATTCAAGCTGCCAATCCCTACAGCTTGCTCATATCCATTATTGAGTCTGTTTTCTATTTCCATTCTCTGGGCTTATTATGCATAGCCCTTTTCCTGCAACCTGCATCACTCCTATCCCACTTCAAAGAGAGGATTCCTTCTCAGAAATGCATTCTGCAAGGACACTTGGGCTCTGTGTTTCTTCTTAACTTAGTATAATGCTCTGTGATTTCTGATTTGATAATCCTTCGATCATTTCAACATTCCAATTCACAAAGAAAACTGCACAAATGGAGCTGTGTATCCACACAGGCACTGCTTCTCTCCTTTTCATCTTATATTATTTTAAAGCTTGGCTCTGTAAATTGTTTGATTTGGTGACTTGCATATGCTGTGCTGTATGTTGCTGTGCAGGTGCTTAATAAAACCTTCCAAGACAATAGAAAATTAGTCATCGAGGGACAGTGTTACTCTCAGCAAGTTTGCTGATACTACAAACCTGGGAGGAGTGGCTGGTATGCCTGGAGGCTGTGCTGCCATTCAGCAAGACCAGGACAGGCTGGAGAGGAGCCTAGTGAAGTTCGGGAAAGGCAAGTGTAGAGTCCAGCATCTAGGGAGGAATAACCCCAAGCACCAGGACAGGCTGGGGGCTGACCTGCTGCAACAGCTCTGTGGAGAAGGACCTGGGGGTCCTGGTGGACAAGAAGCTGTCCATGAGCCAGGAGTGTGTTCCAGGGGCCAAGAAGGTCAATGGTATCCTGGGCTGCATTAGGAAGAGTGTGGCCATCATGTTGAGGGAGGTGATCGTGCTCCTCTGCTCAGCCCTGGTGAGGCGAGTTCCGGGCTCTCCAGGACAGGAAAGACATGGAACTGCCAGAGAAGGTCTGACAGAGGACTATGAAAATGAGTGGACTAGAGCATCTCACTTATGAGGAAAGGCTGAGGGAGCTGGGCACCTGTTCAGTCTGGGGAAGAGAGGACTGAGAGAGGATCTTATCAATACACAAAAATATCTGAAGGATGATTGTCAAGAGAATGGGAGCAGACACTTCAGTGATGCCCTGTTGGAGAATGGCGGGACATGATCCTGGGTATGCACCTGGGGAAGGCTAAAAAGAGCAAGGACACAGTCCCCTGGG
The DNA here is from genome assembly GCF_000695815.1 of Acanthisitta chloris. Taxonomy (NCBI): domain Eukaryota; kingdom Metazoa; phylum Chordata; class Aves; order Passeriformes; family Acanthisittidae; genus Acanthisitta; species Acanthisitta chloris. Next base: position 69,814 of record NW_008650222.1, read on the forward strand.
AACGTACAGACACAGTCCTGGGAACGCACCTGGGAATGCAGTGTGTACAAGCAAGGCTCTGGAGATAGTAACTTATATATAGATAGGGAGTAACTCGGCCTTGAGGGTGAAACAAACAATTTCAAGACAAACAGCTAGGAATGCACCCAAGCCTGGGAAAGCAAGAGATAAGCCTCACAGCTGCAGCTGTGAGTAGGGAGAGTACCTGAATGCTATCTTTAGAGCCTAGCCAATTAAAAATGATTGATAATTGCATGCTGTCCTGCACTGTATAAAAAAGAGCCTGTCAGACAATAAAGATGGAGCTTGCTGTATCACCCACACGGAGTCGGCCGCTTGCTTCCCCGCACGGAACCTTCAGCTTTCCCAACAATGCCCAGCAACAGGACAAGGGGCAATGGACACAAACTGATACACAGAAGGTTCCATTTGAATTGGAAGAAAAACTTCTTTACTGTGAGGGTGGCAGCTCTGGGACAGGCTGCCCAGAGAGGTTATGGAGTCTCCTCTAGGGATGTTCCAAACCCAACTGGACACAATCCTGTGCAGCCTGCTCTGGGTAACTCTCCTTTGGCAAGGATGTTGGACTAGGTGGTCTCTAGAGCTCCCTTCCAGCCCCAACCATTCTGTGAGTCTGTGATAATGCTCAATAATTCCCTTGTGACTTTCTCAGCTGAACCAATGGTGTTTCTTGTTGATAGTTCCTCTGTTTATGATTGTTACTGCCACTGCACTGTACTGAAATCTGAACTGCTATGCTTCAGCGTGTCTTCAACACTTTTATATTCTCATTTGTTTCCAACAGCCACCGTGGAATGTTACAATCCCAGGATGAATGAATGGAGCTACGTCGCAAAAATGAATGAACCCCACTATGGTCACGCTGGAACTGTGTATGGGGGATTAATGTATATTTCAGGTAAATAATTCCTATTATATCATCTTGGTGAAAAAATTGCTTACCTAACTTTTTCTATGTCAGTTGGAGACAGTAAAAATGAGTCTGTGGTTGCAGTTGATTTGCTGTGGTGTAAGTAGTAATGCGATTTCATATGAAGGCAGTCAAATGGCATATATACTGCAGGCTCTGACAAAATTATTTTAGATAATATTATGCATTTACATAGTAATTGACAGCTCTGAATTCCAAAGCAATTATTCACTTTAACTATCAGAATACAGAATATGCCACATATATACATTCATGTGGCAATAACCGTTAAACACATCCTCTCTATCACTCACATCCTCCCCTCACTTTGCAAAGCATTGGAAGTTTTATTACTTTAAAGAAGAACATTTGCCTTCATTGAGCTAATGGAAAGGGATAAATTCTCATGGTAATCCCAGTATGTGAATTATGTCTGTACTTTCACTTGTCTTCCATTTGGAATATGCTTGATCCTATATGTCACTGAGGTTATAGTTTCATTCCATTTTTTTCCAAACTAGGGTAATAGGTTGCCTGAAAATCAGGTTATCTGCTCAATATTTAAAGAAGATTCAATCCACCTGTCAGTGATCACTACACAAATCACAGACCTATGTATATTCTCCTGCTGAGTTTGTAAGGGATGTCCTCTTAACAACAGAGCTGAAATTCAGGGCAAGAGGTGGGACAAGGTTGCTTAGCTGACAACACTTGGTGGGGAGATGCACTGGAGCAGCTTAATCCTTGGGGTATTTTGATTTAGGGAACCTTGTGCCATTAGACTGAGGGATTTGGTTTAAAATTTACCATAAGGTAAATTTTAGCTTCTTATTTTTCTCTGAGCAAGTCCATTAAGCTAGCTTCTAATTGCTGTGCTGTTATCAGTACTTTTTTGTCCCTTTTGTTTGTTTTGCTGCAGGTGGTGCATGTATATGCTCTCTGCTATGTTTTTTTTCATGCAGATGCTGTGTATTTCCCACAGACTTTTGTTTTCCTTTTGTCCTCTCAGATACCCCTGTGAATCCAAGCACTTTTGGGGTTGAAAATGTAAAGATTGGTTCCTTTGTCAAAGCACTGCCACTACTATAGCTGTCACTAAGTGTCAGGGCTGGACAGTCCTGTTTTTTCTATATTTAGGTCTTACTGTCCAGCTGAAGAATTAAGTACTGTATACACAATGTCATCTCTGTCTGCTCCTAATCCAGGTGTGGTAATTCCATGTGGAATGGTTAGCCCAGGAGGAGGCTGTTCAGTAGCAGTGTGTTCTCTGCATATTTTTAAGACCTCAAATACATTTACAGTTGCATTTTGGTCTTAAACCATAGCTAATGAGCTTACAGTGTCTGAAATTGGTATGACTGCTTTGTGGCCTGCCTAATGGCCTTGTAGAAAGGTGAGATGTTTCATCCACTGATGGGAAATCATCCTGTGACTTCCCCTGAAGCCCCTCCAGATGTTTTTACTGGGAGCTATGGAGAAGGTAAATGTAGAGGGAACTCTAGGCATCTATGAACAGAAGAATATTTGAAATCTGTGTCCTCTCTCTATTCACTTCAAGTTGATGAAAAAGGTTTTCTGATGAAAATTCTGCTTTGTGATAGGACTACTTAAAACAATAGCATAGTATCAAAGTTCAAAAGGGAAATGGATACCTGTTTTCTTGATGGTGAAAAACAAAACTAGCAAACTGACGAAATGTAAGCAAAGAAGGAATTTTGCCAAACAGAAGCATAGGTAACACTTTTTTTTCTTTTAATCTGCCAGCATCACCCTGTGTAATGAAATACCTGAACAAACTCTGTCCATGTTCACATTTAAAGGAATAAATGTCATTTGAAATGGAGTACTCCTGTGACAGTAATCTAGGCAAGAGCAAAGAAGTTTTAAGGAAGATAGAAATCTTTCACTAAAATGTATTTTTTGGGTTTTAGTGCTTATTAGGGTGAACACTACTCTAACATGTGTTTTGTTTTTCTAGGGGGAATTACCCATGATACTTTCCAAAAGGAACTTATGTGTTTTGACCCTGACACAGACAAATGGACTCAAAAAGCTCCGATGACCACAGTCAGAGGTCTGCATTGCATGTGTACTGTAGGAGACAAGCTATATGTTATTGGTGGAAATCACTTTAGAGGAACAAGTGATTATGATGATGTTCTAAGCTGTGAATATTACTCACCAACTCTAGACCAGTGGACTCCAATTGCTGCCATGTTACGTGGGCAAAGTGATGTTGGGGTTGCTGTCTTTGAAAATAAAATCTATGTTGTTGGAGGATATTCTTGGAATAATCGGTGTATGGTGGAAATAGTTCAGAAATATGATCCTGAAAAAGATGAGTGGCATAAAGTATTTGACCTTCCAGAATCCCTTGGTGGCATTCGAGCCTGCACTCTTACTGTGTTCCCTCCGGAGGACAATACAGGGTCACCGTCTAGAGAATCTCCTCTTTCAGCACCTTAGAACCATCCCTTGACTTATGATGTTGTAGTAACACCTTTGCACTGCATCATGGGGTCTATTATTTTTCTTCAGTAGTTTCTGTTAGGCGTAGCCTACAGCATTTCATACAATTACTGGAAAAAAAAAAAGACTTCGACATTATTTGTGCTGTTTGTTTGGCCTAGAATGTTTGTCAAGTGGTTAACAAAAAAAAAGATGTACTCACCCGAGCCAAATGTTTAACAAATGAGAAGATATTGTCTATAAAATGTATGAACTAGGTACGTTATTAATGTTGTGTATTGGGTGTGAGGTACCTTATAGCTTACATTTGGGAGCCCAATGAGTCAGATTGGAAGACTTTGTATTGAACACGTTCTTTCACTAAATTTCATAGTTGAAATCCTTTTTCCTTTCATTTTGACTGCAGATTACAAGGGGAGGTAGATCACATCAATGTGAACTGTGTCCGAAGGTTGCCAAGGGGCCTGAGCTACCTCCCTCTTTTCAGAGTATTTTTGACATATCTCTTTACCCACCTGACTTTGTGGGTGCTTTCAGAGCATATGAAGTTTCTTAGGCAGAGGGGAGAAATAAAATAATTTTAAACTACAAGCACTGTACAGGAAGCAGACCTTGTCGAGGCCAGGCGTTTTTTATAACCTATATCCAGTGTTTTTCCTGAGTCAGTTGAATGATGCTTCAAACAAAATATTTAAGATGTTTGGGTTTTAATTTGGGTTTTTTTCAGGAATTGGCTTCCGCTTGCATGGGAGCACAACACTATTAACACATGGGAATTCAGTGCAGTTGTATATTCTCTTGTATGCCTGTACTGAATATAGGTAGTTAAGGGCTAGAAACAGTAACTTAAGCCACTGAATTTGACCAAATCATCAGATCAAATTTAATCTACCTTTCTCCTTTGCTGTTGAGATAACTTGCATAATGTGTCCTCTGTATAGTCTCAGATAATAAGGTTATTTAGCACAAAGTGCAGCTTCAGCGAGAGAGCTGCTTTTGCTCAGTGAACTTGGACTACCACGTTTTACCTTCTTTTGTTCAATAAAACTTCTAACTGCAGTTACCCAGTCTAAGCTACCTCATTAATGTATTTGGTTTTCTTCCTCTGCCTCGCTGTCTCCAGGATACATTACGTATATCCCTGTGGGTAGATCAGTTCGCTAGGAAACCAATGCAGAAGTGATCCTGAATGGGTATTTCTGACCTACTTTTAAGAAACTGTTTTGGTCTGATGTGTTCATTTTATTGTTAAGGACTGATGAAAAACCAGTCTTAATGTGTTTTTTTTTCCCTTGGAGAACTACTGCTTGTGTGTGCAGTCATACAAATTCACAGAGATCTTTACCTGCTCCAAAGTACAGTGCACTGCTGATGAACTGCAGCTCTGGTCATGGTTGTCCTGAACTTCCCATCTTATGTTACAAGTGGTTTTGCTAATGAACACAGTCACAGGGGTATCCTCTGGGGGAAACTGTTTAAGTCAGCTTATTTTATTGTGTTACCTATTATAAATAACCATGTAAGACTTAATAGACTTTTGTTGGGAGTTTGCTGTTTTGATTTTGTCCCTGCTTGATGCATCAAGCAGCAGCATTACTGTGGTGTCAGTTTTGGAAGTACTGATATTTATTCTTTATGCAGTTTGCTCGTCATGATCATTATCAAAATCTACTTGTCACCTTTAGGTTTCATAATTGTTTTGGTTAAAACAAAATTCTTCCTCTTTCAAAAAATAGAATCTTAATTCTGCGTAACTGTGTAAGGTTGTTACAGGTGGAATAGTGGCACCAGTGGATACTCTTGGAAAGTAGCTAGTGAAGGTGAATTGACTCATCACCCTAAGAATGCTCTTCTAATGCTGTGCAAAGCACTGGATAGGAAAATGTTGCTCTGTTGCTTAAGTGTGTGTCAGTCGTTTAAGTGTCACATGCTACTTTTTTTTTTCCGGCATAGAGACCAGATTTTAGACCCTGCCTGAGTTTAAATCCCCTGAAAACCAGAGTCAGTTTCTCATTTATTGCTTAAACTGAAAATTATTTGAAAGACTTAAAATTCCTTTAGGATAAAGTATCCTGATACCCTCCTGGGGATGAGAAGACACACTGTTTAAAAGTGGGTGTCTTCACTGCAGTTCTCTGTTTGGAATGGGCTTAGTGTAGGTTCTAACCATTCTGAGATGGCCTGAAGTCAGGATGTCAGTTTTGTGTCTGAGCCCTGAATAGCCTAGGAGCTGGTATATGGCCACAAGGTAGAGATTTATTTTTTTAAGTGACTCATTATCTGTTATACATAAAGTGGAAGAATTATTTTTGAGCATCATTTTGTCCTCAGTATTGGACACAGCATAGTGGATTAAATGTAGTGCTTCAATCAAATTAATCTTTGAGGCTTTTTTTATGTCTCCCTCTGGATTAAAGTGTTCATAATGACTCACCAGGACTGAAAAGCAAACATCAAAGATTTGACCCAAACTGCAAACTGTTTTCTTCTGTAATGTAGTGTAAAATTACTTGATACTCATTACATCTTTCTTAACCGTGGCATGAGAAACCCTTTCCATCCACAGCTGTGGGTGTACCTGTGGATACAGCAGATATTCCACCTCCATTTCCAATGAGCCTGTCTGTATGAAGAGTAAACCCATCATGGTATCTCAAGCCAGCGGTTTCCACGTGGTGACCAGCGGCTTCTTTTTCCAGACAATGCTAATTTTAAATTGCCCATTCTGTTTCTGAGGAGTGGAATCTTGAAGGAGTAACATTTTAGTAGCAGTCAGAAGCTCAAGTCAATAGTCTGGTTCTTTAGTGGAATAATGGAAGTCTTGGCTTAGGGCAGTTTGCATAGAGATAAAGAAAACTCTCCCCAAAGGTTTATAGTCTTAATCTGATGGGCTAGTTGGACATCAAAAAATAATTCGATGCCACAGCAATAAGTGCAGTACCAATGTGTGGAGAAGTTTATAACCAAAGATCATAGCACTTTTGGTTTTTCAAAGTTCACTCTGCCTACTAGAATTGTTTTTCCTTCTTAAGTTGCTCCCCAGCTGGTAAATACCTCACCTTTACATTGGTGTCTGACTCTGCTGGTCACTAGTTTTGTAATCCTTTGGTTTTGTAGCTGACATGTCTGTTACTTTCACTGCTCCTAATAAGAATTGATAAAGCTGAAGCTTTTCTCGTGGCACATCAAGGGAGAAAATAGCCCACTGTAGGTGTGTAATGTACTTTTGATAAATATATTCCTAATTCAGCTTGTGTTTGAAATATATAAGCAGTTGTAATCTAGTAAAAGGTATGTGAGTGTTGAAGGAGTAGTGTGTCCCATTTCCTCCCAGCTTGCACCCTACATGGTGTGTTGGGTTGTGTGTAGTGGTAGGTTACCCAGAGGTCTGGGGGGTGAGTCAAGCTCTCATGTAGCACTTTATACTTTCCATGCTCTGTGAAAGTGTTCTTTACTTGCACACCATATGTAGCTTGTCAGGTATTTTTTCTTTTGTATTTTAGTATAAATGTGAATAATAGCTCTTTGTATGCAAACATGGTCAGAAAAAAGAAGTCTTAAAGTGCAGAGTTATGTATACTTTGCTTAATGAAAAAGTTTTTGGACGTGTGAGTATTGCAGGAGCCATTCAGCTGTGAAGAGGTGATTGCAGTTTTGAGAGCCAGCTAGGAAATCAGGATGGCTTTCCTGCCTGTCACCAGTTCACATGTTCTTCTTGCCAGTCTTTTATATGTCATTAAGTGAACTTCTTTTCTCAGTCCATAGGCTCCATGCTTTGATGTCCAGCTCCGTTGGACTTGCTGATTACCCATTCTGGGCAAAATATGGTGGGATTTGTTTCACAATGTATCTTACTCAGTGAAACCACTAGTTTTTGTCAGGAGTTCCAGCATCACTGACACACAGGAGTCCTTCAGAGCTATTTAATGACTGGGTGATTTGTACAGAAGACGTAGCCCAGATAACCTGGGAGTGGTGCTACAGCTGGAGCCATGAGTGGTTGACATTCCAGAAGGGATGGTCTCTACTGTATGTATTATTTTGGCTCAAGTGCTGGGGTTTTTTTCCCCCATCTTTGGGAATATTTATTGCTGCTGTTTAAGTTTTAAACTTTTTATTCATGAAACAAGTAATGCCTCTCTGAGTCTGTAGTGGGAGTAAAAGGTTCAGTTGGTTCTTTCAGAGCTATGTGTGTCAGGCTATCCACATTGTTATTAAAACTTATTTATTCAGAGCTCTGTTTAGAAGAAATCAGTTTGCAATGTGAAAAGATCTCAGATGAAAATGTGTTTGGGACTGGAAACACACAAAGCTAGTAAACTTGCAGAGTAAAATTGTAGTTCCAGACAGAAAAAGCCATGGTTGTTTGGTTTTTTTGTTTGTTTGTTTTTTGGCGTTTTTTTTTGAGTTTGTTGGCATGGTTCAGAGGTTAGTTTGGATATTGAGCTCCCACAGACTGACTGGACTGGTTTTTTTATTATTATTTTTTTAAATAATTTATAGTTAGCGTAGGTGAAGCAAAGCTCAGTTGTTTGTACCTGCTTGCACTCTTGGCTGCCTGTTGCTGTGTTCTCCCTTAGACCGTAGCATTCTGTGCTGTCTGGCATCTGTTTCCTTGTGTGAGAGCACCTCTCCTGTCAGCAGTATTGCCTGTTGATTGAATTCCAAAATAAATCTGAGCTTGGATTCTTCCATCTAAAGTACCTGTAGAGCTAAAGGTCATGTGGAGCAGTGGAATGAGGGCCATGGCTTTGATATTTAATTCCCCACCAGTCCCTCGCTGCTTTGCAAGATGTTCCCAAACCCAGTTAAAATCTGTGTGCAGGAGGCAAATCTCTCAGGCTGAACGCTTTAGTAACCCTGACATCTAACAACCACCAGTCTCTCCTCATCCTCTTTTCAGGGAGGGTTGTGTACCTGAGCTGCGGAGTCCTCTGCAAGGGGTTGGTACAGAAACTTTTTGGTTAGCCATGCTTTTTCTTGGCCATTGATTCTGCCCTTTCTTCTGTGCCCAGATGGAGACTGCAGGAGGGAAGGTCAGGAGTTGGTCATGCTTTCCAGCTCTCAGTAGAGACCAAGCTTGTTTGTTTACTCTCATCTGTCTGCACAACACTGCGAGGGAAAAAGAACTGTAGGAACATTTCAGATTTAAACCATTATCTCACAGAACAGCATCAATTAATGAAGGAAAAAATTAAAACTAGTGCGTTTTAACCTGTGTTCCTCATAACCAGGATTGTTCCAAAATACTTGGCTATGTTGAATTAACAACTTTGCCTTTACCTCCCTTGTTCAACATTACTGTAAAAAAAATTGCTTGATTTATTTTCCATTTGTTTTTCATTGCTTGTAACCTTTTCTTAGAAATGTGGAAGTAATTTTCCTTACATGTTTTATGCACCGAAATAAACACACCACTGATCACCTGAGTCCCCTCCCCATGTTTCTTGCTCAGTGCCTGCCAGTGTATCTTTCCATATTTTTACCCAAACGTTTGACAGCTGTCAATAAATGTCATTAGAGAGTCATTGTAACTCTTGCTGATGGGTGCAGACTCCTGTGCTGCATCATTAGTTGGAGTAAAGAGTGATCATCCCTTTTCTCAACAGTTAAACACTGTAAAAAATTGCTTTGAAGAACAGGCTTGCCCTGAATAGAACATTTAAACATAAATTGTTTGGGCCTGTGTTTGGTAACTTTAGTTTTGAGTATTTGACTCAGATATATGATTGGAGGTAGTGCCTATGTAGCTGTTTTAAAGAGAATGTGTGTTCCCTGCTAGTAGGTGGGTGAAGCACTGGTTTGTGAGGTTTCCTCAGCCCCTGCCTGCAAGGCTCCCATTCTGCCCACAAAGACTCATTGCCTGCAATGTTCTCCCAGCTTCAGAGGAACTGCCTTGTGTAACTAAAGAACCTGCGCCAGGGGCAGGAGAACTGAACTTGGATGGAAAATCAAAGCAGCTTCTTAATTGCAGTTGAAGAACAGTCAACGCCCAAGTTGGGGAGGGAGAGCTGCAGTCCCTTAGGCATGTTTTGTCAGGAGGTGAGGGTATTAGCAATGAAAGGATTGTTGCTGTAAATAAAGACAATTAAATAACTCCCCAAGTCTGTCCCTGAAACAGAGAGATTGCTTCTGATGATATGCCACACTATTAACATTTGACTTTGTGTATATGTGGGATGTCTCAAGAGCTCCTATCACAGAAGTGATGCCCCAGTTCCTACAAGTCACAGTGTTTTCTATGTAGTCAATTCTTAATATGTTTTTAAATTATATAGAATATTAGAGCATATACTTTTGGGGCTTTTTTTTCCTAACTCTTTTTAGAGACTGTTTATGTATTTAGCTATTTTAGCATTATTGCATTTAGTCAAACCCAGCAAACATGAAATGTCAAGTTTTGGTTCATCTTTCGGGGTTTGTTTTTGGAATTGCTGCTTCTTTTCACTGTACAGGGTTGTAAGAAGGAGTTATTTCTTCCTGTGGCAAAAAGAAACAAAGAAAATGAACATCAGATGCCAACTGGATTATAGTGTACGCTGTCAGCAGCTCTACCATTCGAGACAATTTTATCATTTCCAGTTCTGTCAAATTTATGTAATAACCCAGGAGGTTTCCATTTGGCCTGCAGTGACACAGTGCTGGGACAGGAAAAAAACCTCAGACATCTTTGCATTATTCCCTGATCTGTGAGTTTTGTCATATGCCACAGAGTAACAATGCACCTGCACCGAGGCATTGAGCCTCCAATTCCATCTCTGCACCTGCCTGAGGGACAGGTCCACTCCCTGCTGAGACAGCAGCTGCCCAGAGCCAGGGGCCATCACATGGGCCCCTCTGCCCCAGCTGGGCTCCAGCCTGTGGGGCTGGAAGCTGAAGGTCAGGGAGGGAGCATGGGTTTGGGTGCTGCTGTCTGTCTGAGCAGGGCTCCTGTGCACACAGCAGAGCCACGAAAGTATCTTCATCCAACAGCATGGAGGAAGGATTTTTATTTTCATCCTTCATTGTTCATCAGAATAATTTGAATCTCAGCTCTCCAAAGCATAGGACAAATTGGAGCTGCAATCATTGCATGTAGCAGTCACTAAGAGCAAGTCTAGATGACACCGTTCAGTTTTAGCACTCATCGGCCACTGATTTTGGAGAGTGTTGGGATTTCTATCCTCACCCCCCCTCTCCTGCAATTTTCTGCCAAGTTCTTAAATATTTAGCAGACATTTTGTGTGTCTGATTCCAGGCAGGTTGGGCCATGCAGAGGCTAACTAGTTAGGAATGTGACTGAGACCTCTGAGTGCATGTCCTGTGCTTAGAGAAGCTGATCAGAAAAAAGCTGTGGCCATGTTTGCTCTCCTTCCTTCCTGCTCAAAGAAAACCCATCCTAATTGTAAACTAACATTTTCATTAGACCAGGCATCAGATTGGGAGTTTTAAAAAGATGTCTCACATTCTCCATCTCGCTTGTTTTTGCTGTCTATTCCAAATTAAGATGAGTTTTTTTGTCTTCCGTTAACACCATGTGGCATGAGAGACCAATGCCATTCAATAAACAGCTGCAGCTTAGGGTTGCTCCAGAAAATATACTTCTTAAGGAATCACATTTCCTTTTCCTCTTCCATATTTATACACTTATAAATGTGGACTTTCTGGAATGTAGATAACTTGATAGAGATGACGTGTGCCATATGGTCTTTGGAACAAATTCCAGCTTCATTAACAGTTCACTGGCTGCGGGAAATAGCAGTTACTCTTTTGAGCAGCATAAAATCAGCTTATCAATTAGGAAACAACTTAAAAATTGCAGGAGTTTCTTTTTACAGCAGCTCTTGCTCTGTGTCTTCTCCCCATGCCCCACATAGAGCTGACTGGGCAGCATCAAACCATTCAACTCCATGTTCATTGTACTGCTTGGCAACTGGAAATGGGTTGGGATTAATCAGAGGAATGCTCAATGTGTATGATGCAAAAATGAAAGCTAATTTCAGGTTTTGCAAGCATGTTCTGGATGGAGATCTGGGGAAGACAGGGACAGAGTCTGGGAAGGGCACACGGGGCCTAACCTGTTCAGGGGATGAGTCTTGGTCAGAGGGTGTGATACATCTTTATATTCCTATTTTTGTTTGCTGAAGGAAGACATTTCTCTTTCCCATATCTTTTCTGAGCCTCCTGGAAAGCCTGTATTCCCTTCTGCATAATGTGGGAGCAAATAATTTATGACACTCTTTTGATGCTGGTTATCATCTAAGGTTTGAAGGATTTGTTTTCTCCAAATGTTTATTGATACTGCTTTAATGTTTTTTCAAAAGCCCTAACATCTTGTGATCTACCTGAAGGTAGATGGTGGGTCAGATTCAGATCTTTTTGATGTCAACAGTAAAGGCTATGCTGTCAAGTAGCTGTATTGGCCACACATGGAAGGCACGAGCACCTCATGACCACTGGCTGTTTTATGAAAACAGTTCTTGAATTGCTGCAAGGAACTGGATTTATCACAGGAGTGATTCAAAGTGTGCTGTGGTGTTACGATTAAATAGCTGATGTGTTACAGGCTGCCCCTCCTGTCTCTGAGCACATCCCTGTTGGTTAATGCCTCTGCCAAAATGCTGTACATGGCTGCTGTGATGTGGAACCATCAGTGCCTGAACCTACCTGTGCTGCTCTTGCCAAAGGTGGTATGCCCTTTGCTCATTTTTTTTGGTGTCTACTCTCTAATTGTGGACTTTATCCATGTGATTTGACAGCCTTCAGTGAAAACACTCTACCAGGCTAGTAAGTAAAGCCGTCTCCCCAGATCTGTGACTTTGTTGTCTGCAGAGCCTGGGCAATGTGTTCTCAGATGTGTGGTACTGAGGTATGGATGTCAGATAGCCTCATGTGCCTGTCAGAACTGGGGAGTAATGTTTTGGAAGGGCCTCATCAAAAGATTGGAAAGTGTATTCTTCTCTAGACATGTTATTTGTCGCTTGACTGGGGTTTTTTTTGAGAAGCTGAATTTGTGGTAAATATCCTGTCAAGGTATCTGAAGACAGGCTGAGGAAGTTGGGGCTGTTCAGCCTGGAGAAGAGAAGACTGCATGGAGATCTCATAGCAACTTTTCAGTATCTGAAGGGCCTACAAGGAGCCAGAGAGGGACTCTGTGTTAGGAACTGCAATGACAGGACAAGGGGTAATGGGTTCAAACTGAAGGAGGGGAAGTTTAGGTTAGATACTCGAAAATAGTTTTTTCCTGTGAGGGTGGTGAGACACTGGCACAGGTTACCCAGGGAGGCTGTGGATGCCCCAACCCTGGCAGTGTTCAAAGCCAAGTTAGATGAAGCCTTGAGCCACCTGGTCTGGTGGGGAGGTGTCCTTGCCCAGGGCAGGAGTTGGGACTAGATGATCTGTAAGGTCCGTTCCAATCCTTAAAATTCTATGAATCTGCTAACACTGGTGATGCTAATTTGAGTTTGTTAAGAGTTTCTCAGTTTCTTCTTCTTCGTTCCAGTCCTGACCCCTTTACTTGGAAAATACGGATGACTTCATGTGTGACAGCTGTGAATACTGGAGGGGAGTGTTTCCCTCCAGGCACCTCTGCTCCTGCAGATCAGAGCAGTTGTGGCACTCTGCAGTGCCTGTTGTGCAGGCTCCTGTTACCATAGCAGTGTGGAGGTGGCACCAAGGAGAAGGTCACCAGTGCACAAGCTGAACTGCAATAATTATTTTAGTAACTCTGCTAATGGTAGTGGAACTGAGGCTGAAAACGCTCCTGTCTGAAAGAGCTGAGCCACAGAAAGCCACCTACTTTTTCTCTGTAATTGAACAGAAACTGGGTTTGATCCTAAATGCAGCCAGTTTTGAAACCAAACCTTGCCTGGAATCACAGGGGTTAATGCCCTTCTCTATTGTCAGATGGAAACTTCCAGGCCTGGTAGGTATGTTGGAGCGTGCAAAGTAGCTCGCAGTCCCCTTGCGTGTTGTCTGCTGTGCTGTCTGCTTTGTATTTAGGCTGTCTTGTCTTGCTAATCACATCACATCTGTCAGCTCTCTGTGGCTAGAAACAAATTGTAAACAAGATGTCAAGGTGGAGTGAGATGAATTGTTTAAAAAAAAGGGCAAGAAAAATCAAATCACCTTGAATGGCTAAATAAAGATTTGAGTGGGTAAATAGCAGCAGAATGTTCTTGCTTTCATTTATAGGCCAGTTTCTTCACAGCTAATGGATGATGGTCATACATTTGGTTGTAAAGATGTGGCAAATCCATGGCAGTTTCAGCCCTTCTCCTTCTCAGAACCCACAGCAAGTGCGTTACCACTTCTCCACAAACTCTCACCTTTACTTTCCACCATTAAGACACTGGAATGAGCTGCAGTAGTTTAGTAGCAACAAATGGTACAGCCCCAACAGCCATTTCACCAGCAGCATTTGTCCTGTTCAGACCCTGCAGAGTGCCTGATATTTCTGTGCTTCATTTACCAGGTCTGTATAATAGCAGGGCTCTGGTAATATGATTGCAGACAAGCTGAGAGAAAATATGTCCTGTAGGCACACAAGAAAGTTTTACACTTTACTTATTCAGTAAAAGTTACTTTGGTTACTAATTAAAAGTAATTTTAGTTACTTTGGTTACTAATTAAAAGCAATTTTAGTTACTTCCTAGAATATCTATCACCAATAATTGTGTGTTCCCAGCTAAATAAAGTGATGAACAGGAAGGATGTAACAGGGGAAGTGTTTTTCTTCAGTTGAAAAAGATGCAATATTAAATACTCAGATGCAATGGTTTATGTTCATTTAACGTCCGTTTTGCTTCCAGCTCCAGTGACTGATGTGGAACCAGGTGAGATGTTTGTGTGTGGGTCACAGATCAGATTTACATGGCTTGATGAAAAGCTATTTCAAATAATTTTAGGCTCAGAAAAAAATCTGGAGCATATTCCCAGCAATACTGTAGACAGAGGATGGTGTGAATTTTGTTTGTGGCAGTCACCAAGCAGGGAGTGAGCCTTTTGCCCAAACAACTTGATAGAATTACAGGTAAAGTGAATTTTATGAATGCTACGGTGACTTTTAAAGCAATTTCAATAAAGATACTGCTTACTTTTTAGCCTCTTTGGTAGGTTCTTGGTGTTTTGCTGTTTAAAGGTGGTAGAGGCCAGGAAAGCATTTAGGTGTTGTGCATACCCTTTGGCAGAACTGCCTGGTACCCGAGAGCTTCATCACTCTCCTGGGGCACAGTTTCCTCCAGGCAAGGAGGCATCTCACCTGCAGCCTCTGCTTCCACTTGTGAGAGGGGCTGGATTCTGCACCCACCTTCCTGCCAGTCTTGGGCTGCCTCTGGTGTTACTGCCTGCTCCTCACTCAGCAGTGCTGTTGGAGTAGTTGATTTCCAAACTGGATGCCTTCAAGAGATGTAAGAGTTACCTTAGTCACTTCATTTTCTCAATATAGAAGGTAAATGAAGCAGAGGAGGTGAACAAGCTCTTGCATGCAAAGTGGTATTTGCTGGCTAACCAGATCCCAGGAGGGTCCTACTGCCAGGCAAAATTGCTAAGTCTGGAGGTTTGGGTTTTGGTGGGTTTTTTCCCCCAAAGAGTTGCCCTGTATTTCACGAAGTGTCATTTTATTTCATCACTGATGGGTAATCCTTGTTCTGCCAATAAAAATAAACATGTGAGTGCAAATGTTTCTGCCTTTCTGATGCTATTTGTCAAGTTAATGGTGCTTCCTCTTGTGTTTAAATCATCTAAACAAATAGCCTCATTGCTGGCAAATAAGAGAACCGACCTCGAGGGGGCAGGGAGGGAGAAAGCAAGATCCTGACCCCCACGCTCATGGGAGGTGCTTTGTATAGTCTTCAGATTTCACAGTTGTTTCCTTTAACATTTCTGTAAACATTTTGGGGGTTTGGCAAATCAGGCCATTATGTAAAAGGGCAACACAGGGCTCGTGCTGCATCCTGCAGGCTGGAGAATTCCTGCAGAGATGATGTGACAGAAAAATTCAACAAGTGGCTGCCTGTAATTTGGGGCCAACTTCTTGTAATGAAGAGACATTGGAAAGCTGCAACTAAAGAAGCTAAACTGAGCCTGCCAGAGGTGTAGGGCATTTCAGTGAGGTTGTGTTTCCAGCTGGCACACAGCCCTGCCAGGTTGGTGTGGCTCATGTCAAGGCTCATGTCACCTCCAAGAGGTGCCATAGAGGGGATGAAAGGATATAACTGGGTAGGATGCATGGTCTGAGCACAGTGAGGGGTATGGTCTAATTTAGCCATGCACAAGTTTATTGTTACCCTTTGCATGTAGTGGCCTGGTGGGTTTTTTATATTCTCACAAGAAAATAACTGATTGCTTTGACTATTTTTACCCCTCAGAAAGGCACAAAGCCACCGTTTAGTTTCTTTGATGTATTTTTCATGTATATTAGTCTCTGCTGTTGTATTAGATAAGACTAACCATGATTTTCTAATGAGAATCACTGTATTCCCAGAGACAAACCAGGAGTATTTTTAGCAAGGGGATAGACTAACGAGGTCACCAAGAGGATATGTGGTCGCATTAAATATTGCTATTTAATATACAGACATTTTGCAAAGGATTAGACATTGTAAATCCAGTGGCCTTCCCAAGTAGGATAACTATTACTTTGAAATTATATTTAATTGTCCACTCTCGACTTTTCTGTCATTTACTGTGTCTAGCCATGCTATTAGTGACTTATGTCAGGGAAACCCTGCTGTGACCTTACAATACACAAACCTCTAGACAGTTCCTCTTCATCCTTCTCCCAGGGCAGTCTGTTGTTCAGGAATAAAGGCTTGGCATAAAGGGAAATAAAATTTAGTCGTACCAATGGAAGGAGGGGGGAAAAGGCTATTTTTATATGTAGAAAAGCCCTTGAAGCTGATGTCTTGGAATACCTGGATGTGTATGATGACCTGGGGCCCTTTGAGCTCTGGATCCAGCCTACCTCAGATATGGTTCTGGAGATGCCATTGTAGAAATTAACTTGCTTTAAGGCCAAGAGACCTCTCAGGAAAAACAGGAATGGGGTTTAAAATACTTTCTTAAATATCATTAAACCCAGAGGTTTAGCAGTAACTGCAAAATGGGTTAATTCCCATTTGGAGTTGTCTCTTACTAAGCATCTGATAGCGTGAGAGCCAACACGCAGCACTCCCATCGAGCTACACTAAATGAACTCCTGATGGCTTTTCTCCTCCGGCAGGATTAGCGCTGTCTTCCTCAAATTAAAGCTGCCTTTTTCATGTAAGGAGTGCAGCAGCAAAACTCACTGGCAGGGTAAGCAATGTGATCAGATGACTAATCACCCTTGTTCATGGAACTGATCTTCAAGGGCTGGTTACAAATGCTCAGCAATGACAAGTGCATCCACCTGAAGCAAAATATGACCACCCTGGAGCACCATTGTCCAGCATTCCAGAATGAGCCCTCAGGAACACAGATGGTCCCCAAGGAGGAACAGCTTTGCTCTTCAAGGCCCCTGTCCTGGGGGAAAATGCTGCAATTAGAGCTGCCTGCCGAGACAGGTAGGTTTTGCAGCTCTCATCACTTATTTTGGTGCATAACACCTATGAGTGAGCAAGTGAGTTGCTGGTGGTCAGCACAGCACTGCTGACTGTGGCTCAGTAATTGACCTCTGAGACAGCAACACCTTCCCAGCTGATATTTGCAGCCACCTGGGCTCTGTGTGGAGGGACACAGCCTGCACACAAGGTGTGTAAGAGCACAGACATCTCCAGCAGTGGCACTGTGTCTCTGAGTTCACATGTGCAGTGCGGTCCCTGTGCACAGAGCCCTGTGTGTGTGTGTGTCCCTGATGATGACGGGGACTGTGAACTGTTGTGTTGAGCAGTAACCCCTCTTCCTTATGTGCAGGGGAAATGCCCAGGCTGGTATTTGGTTCTATGTGGAGAGTTTTAGCTGCTCAGGATAGGATACATATCTCTGGTCTTTGGACCCTGCTGCTCAGCTTCCCCAGTGCCCTATGTCACAGCTACTTGTGGCAGAGGGAGAAGTTTCCCATCTTGAGGCAGCAGCTGACAGGAAACCCAGGGCCATTTACCCACACTGGGAACATGCAGGCATTGTTTTAGTGGGTGCTGGCAGATCAGTCCCTGATGGGTTTCTTCCATCGAAACCTGGGTGTGGTGAAGGCATATGGACAAAGGAGGTGTTTCCAGTGGGAGCCCAGCATGGCTCAGCAGGTTATGCCCATGTGGGAGAAAGGGGCTGGTCTTGAGGGTTTCAAGCAGAGTGACCAAATGTGCAAATTGTTTTGGGAGCTGCAGACCTAAAGGCTGGAGAGCAGAACACCCAGCCCTGTCCGTGGGGAGCAAAGGTCCCAGAGCTGTGAGTGAGAGGAAAGCAGAGGTCATTGCCATGGCAGACTCAAGGCAGTGATCTGCAGCCACTGTTGTGACAGGAACAAGAAAAGGGAGCAAAGTCAGCAGGAGCACAGGTTTTAGATAATGTCAATATGTTCTCAAGGTGAAAGTTTGTTTTACGTAATTGCAGGTAAATACCAGCACTGTGATATTTCTTTGTGTCTGCACGGGCTGCTTCTCTGCAGCTGGTGACTTGGATGGAGCCTGGG
>NW_008650222.1:87826-91753 GCF_000695815.1 Acanthisitta chloris
CCCAACCTGCTCTTTGGTAAGCTCTTCGGTGCACATTAAAACATGAAAATCTCAGCAAGCTGCCAGCTCAAGCAATGCCCGTGGGATCTCCAGGGGGAAAGTGCATTGGTCAGTCACCCATCCTCATGTAGGGTTTTGCTAAGAAAATTTTAATTCCTCTCCATCAGGTGAGAAGACTAGAGCTCATGAGAGGGACAGAGTGAGGAGGGTCACCCACTGCCTGCAGCAGGGAGAGCTGACCCAGCTGTGTGGCTCCACAGCGGGAGGGAAGATTGAGTATGTCTTGGTCGGAAAGTAAAAACAGAATGTGTTAGAGATCTAAAAAAGTAAAGGAAAAAGGAGAGCAGTAACAGGAGAAAGGGAGCATTCAACAACAGGGAAAGATATTCAAGAGAAAAGGCTCTTTTGTATCTTTCCAAGAGTGTATCAAGTGTCTAGCACATCAGGCACCATGATCTCTGCCCTCAGATGCTCCCACTCTGGCATGGCACCAGCTCCCAGATCGTGCTGTGGAGAGTCTCAGAGGCCTGGAATTTCTGATCCATGTACTGGCAATGCTTGGGAGGACAACTACTGGGGACACACAGTGGGGAGATTGCATCTTCCCCCTGGTGGAACTAGGAGTAGAGCTGAGCCCTCTGGTTACGTCTGGTCTCTGCACTTACCATGGCTGTGAATCTCAAACCTCGGGTTGTAATGAGATTGTCATACACAACAAAAAGTGGTATTAAAGGAAATTAATGAATGTCAAAATCCATGTAAAACCCCCATGGTTCTCATTACTCATATGCAGCATGACACCCCAGAATTGTAATTTCCAATTTCATCTTCTCTGGCTGACCACAGATAGGAATTCATTCAAATAGCAAGGAAGGAATTAAGTGTTAATTTAACAAAAAGGAAAGGCTACTAAGGATTTAAATTAGATTCTTAAATTAAATATAAACCTGGAAAAAGTCTTTCTGAGTGTTCCCAGCCTCTCTCCTTGCTAATTCTATGCAGCAATAAAACAAAATGGTATCAAGTGTCTGGCAAAGTGCCGAGGCACAACTCCCATGCAGCAGGGCAGGAGACAACCTGAGCTGGCAGGAGTAGGTGGGTTTGAGGCATGGCCTGAGTTGAGCATCATCCTTCATCGGCCACAAGGGCTGTGCTTGGCAGCAAGGTATCGAGCCTGATGTATCAAATTTTAAACAGGGCTTTAAAAGCCTTTTCTCTAATGGAGCATCTGATCGTGCTCCATAATTAAAGATCGCAGTCCCGGCGGCTCTGCCTGCGGAGAGGGAGAGAGAACCTGTGCTCCACTGCTCATGCTCTCTTATCTTCCTGGCATGGCTGAGGAGGCTTCAGAGACCTGTCACAGCTGAGATAAGGACAGAAGCAAATTAAGATTTAGGAATTTCTTCTGGGACTTTTCGAGGCAAAAAGAGGTTTTTAATTGGTTTTCAATTCTGCAGCAGCCAAAGGTCTTTAATTAGGTTTTACATCATTCTCCATTATCACTTTCCTCTTCTATGTTTAGCCCACCGTGATTTGGGCTACTTTAAGCAGATAAAAATTCACTATTTGTCTTTGTTTTCAAAAATCAAGGTGCTGAGTGACTTCATGTAGATTCTAAATAGCAAATGAATTGTTGAAACTTAAGCCTGCTAAAGCCAATGCTTTAGTCTAACACTGCTATATTTATCTTTTCTGATACACTCAGCTTTTTTCAGTATGAAAGGGCTGATAACTTTATTTTTAATTATGCTTCTTTTTTTCCTTGCATTATTTATCTGGTGAATTGGCTTTCAAGTTTTCATCTGAAACTCCTTTTTTTTAAAGTCGCTTTCCCAGTTTTTAAAATCTTTAAAACAGACTTACAAATATCCTGCCTTGCAGAGCTCTGCTGCAGCATCAACAGTTTATAGAGTTAACTTTGAAAAACATGAAAAAAATTGTATGCTTGTATAATCCTCAATCAATTGTTTTTTTAAGCAGAGCTCTTGTCCTGCAGAGTTCTATCTGGGACAGGTGGGTGCTGGAATTCACCCAGATTGGTGTGTGGAGCAGCTCCAAATCCCCTTCCCTGCACCTGATGCCTGGGGCAGCACAGCCTCTGGGGGGTAAGCCCTGACCAACACTTTCCAAAGTCAGTAAAAATAGTACTTCTGTCCTGAGCAGATTTAGTGTTGGACCAAAAATCCATCAATACTCTGCTAAGAGTCCAGGTTGTGGATTATTGTTCAACTCCAGACAATGCATTTGTTAAAATCCAACCAACTAGCCAAGTGTGGAGCTGCATTGTCACTCATCCTGTCTGGCTGAATATGAACTAACTCTTGGGACTAAATTATTTTCTGGGTGTTTCCACTGATTTAACTTAAATTATTGAGAGTGAATGTTGCTCTGCTATACTGCATGTTGTCAGGGAAGAAACTTATTAGTAGATGGGGAGATTTGTTTCTGTATACTGATTTACTGTATCCCAAAAATGTTTTTATGTCCCAAATCTGCAGTGGTTTTGGAAGTTGCTCTCTCCCTTGTGTTCATATCCGCATGTGGATGATGTAGTGATGTGTCTTTGTTGTTGTTCCCACTCATGGTACAGGCAAAAAACATGGGTGAAGGTGTAGGCAATAACAAGACTGGAGGAGCTGCCTAGGACAAATGCCTGCTGATCCTGGTGCACCATGCTCCACTCAGGGGAGCATCTCACCTTCAGCCAGAAGGTGCAACACAAACCTGGAGTAAAACTGCCACTGCCAGTACCTCCCCAGGACCATCCATGGATACTGCCAGTGCCATTTTCCTCCCAGTGACAGGCAGTGCCATTTTGGTAATGCTTCCAGATCCCACAGCTTGCACAAAACCCTGGATACTTTTGGGCATGGGTCCCCCTGTGCTGCACCCATGTCCCCTATGTCTGCTTAGCTCCCAGCAGTGCAAAGCAGGAGGTTGACCACAATTACAATAAGGGCTTATTTTAATAAATCAACTATAATATAAGGGCTTTATCCAGGAGAGGGGAAAAACACAAACCTGTGGTCAAATCACATTAGTTCCACATTTAAAATTATTATTATTGTTGTTATTCTGTCTCCATGGGAGAGGTTGCTGGTTTTCCTAGTAATTCTCCTGAAGAAAGCCTTTTCATGTGCACTTGGGTGCTGTAGGGTCTGAAGGGAGATATTGCTGTTGCTGGCTTGTGGAATGGGACAGGCCTTGTGCTTTGACACTAGCTGATCATTAGTTAGATAATAAGCCTCTGTTTGTTAGCCAGCAGCTGTGACCATACGCTTTGTTCCACCCTTTCTCAATGATGTTGTTCTCCATACTCTCTGCTGGATTTTTTTCAGGATAACCCTAGTTCAGCACAGCTGTGTGTGATGCTGAACACCTCTGGGCAGCAGTAAAAAGTTCCCCAGCTTCTCCCAATTTTTTTGACTCCTGTCTCCTGTTTCAAGGAGGAGTTCAGCTCCCACTGAGGCCCTCTGGGAGGGTTCAGAGCTCCCAACACCTTGTGAGTGGCTTTGTTGCTGCCTCCATGCTTTGCCTATGTTTCAGCTCCTCATTACTACTTAGGGGCTGAAGGGAGGATCAGCACTAAAATGGCTAAAAATGTGTATTTGGCAAGGGAAAGGCTCTGGCAGGCCCTGGTCAGGCCGCATGCACTGTATTGTACATGCACTGTATTGTATGTGCACTGTAGTGCAGCCTCAGAAAGGGCTGATCAGTGAAGTGTCTGCAGTGCTGCTGGTCTTCCCTGGGCCTGCTCTGTCTAGAACATGAAGGGATCAGTTTGGAGGGTAGATTTCCTTGGACAAAATTAGCAAATTGAGAAGTCTGGGTGTTTTGCTTTCTATCCTGGGAAAGGTTTCCAGAGGAGCGGATGCTCAGCAAATTCTGTTGCTCCATGCTAATTCCCACAGCTGTTCCAAAACAGCA
>NW_008650222.1:91943-96600 GCF_000695815.1 Acanthisitta chloris
CTTTTTGTTCTTGGAAAACTGCGATTTCTAATGAGCAGATGTTCTCTACCAGATGAGGGAGGCTGAGCAGTTCTGCCTGCCTGTGGAAGAGCACAGGACAACGTCTGTGCCCAGCCCCAGCACACTGCAGCTTGGGGTCAGGTCCTTCAGCCACACTTGAAGTTGTAGAGGAATGGGGTTAGGTTTGGATGCAAAAATATCACCTCTCCTCAGCCAAAGAGTAATCCTGCCCTGGGGAAGTCTAGCAGTGACAGTGAGCAGGGTGCCAGCCCACACTTCCCTGCATCCTCCATTCTGCATCTGGGTCTCAGGGATCTCCTGTCTGAGCTTTGGCCCCAGCACAGGTCTCGTGGGGTGTGGAGATGCTGCTGCTTTAGGAACAAGCTGCTGTTTGTCTCAGCAGACAATGTCAGGTAAATGGAGTGCAAAAGCATAATGACTCCAGCATAAATGGGAGAGCATTAAAATTAATGCAGTTTGTTCATGTAATTGGTAGGTTATTACAGCAAGTGCTAAGCTTGCCTTGCCACAATGCTCTGCTCCAGAAGCTTCTCTGGCTGAACCTTCCCAGTGCTGGGGCAGGAGCAGCAGCCTCAGCCCAGGTGCCTGTCCTGGCAGCTGTGCTACTGTTCCAGCTCACCACTGTGCTCTCATGGTCATGGCTGTGCTGAGGGAATCCTGTCAACTTCCAAGGGTTTGGTGACCATGGACAGGTCATCACAAGGCCTCCTGGCTTGGTGCTGTCATCCCTGTGTGGACTAAACCCTTCGTGCCAGCTGAGCCTTTGCTGGTTCACCCTGTGGGGCAGAGCTGTCACAGGCATAAGCTTCAGCAGCTGGTGTTATAAAACCCCATTTTCCTCCACTGCTTGATTATTTAGAAGTTTTTTTGGGAGGCAAGTGAAAGCATCTCATACTCCGTGTCCTGCACACCTCCTTGCACAGAGGAGCTCAAATGTCACCTGGACCCCCAGGCTTGGTGTAGCACCACCAGCAGCAATACACCAACCTGTGCAGGGCTGGTTAGCATGGAATCAGCTTGGGCAATGAATGAATGCTAAGTCATGTGCACTGGGGACACTTCAGCAGCAATTCTGATGGCTTTTCAAGGGGGACAGCTCTTGTGGAGTGGCTTTAGATACGTTCCGGGCCCACACATCTCTCCTCTTCAGCATGGTCGTAGAAATTGCTTCATTATAATCTACTTCACAGCAGCAGACCTCAAAAGTTTCTGAGTTAGAATCAAATTGCATTGTTGTTTACTTTTTTCCCCCCAGATCTTGACTCTTCAGGAGCTGAAGCACATTTCTTATTGCTTCCTTCCTGGGGGTCTGGGTCAGCAATACCTGCCCGAAGTGGAGCAGAGCTGAGCTGAGCTGTGTCTCTTTGCAGCACACTCTGCTCTTTATCTGTATTAGTCCCTCTGATGTCACCACCTTTTCTCTGACTCTCAGCCTGACTGTTTCAAAGTTTTAGAAAAAGTAAAGTCTGGCAATAAAGTGCATTTCTACACAGGTTTGATGTTCTGTCTTCTTCTGTAAGACAGCTCTTGCCTTGCACATGAGCCTGGCACGTGCTTTGAACATCAGGGCAGGATTGTGGACCAGGATTCTTAATCACCATCATGAACAGGATTATCATCACCAATAATGTCCTTGCTCTGAGAAGTCCCATTTCAGCACATCTGCTGGTAATCCCATGGAGCTGGTTCCTGGTGTTAATCCCCAGCCATTCCACCTTCAAGCAGTAACCCACCTAGGGGTATTTCACTGACTGCCATGCTCTGGATAGATGAGGATGTGTGTTTCCCTAGTTCAAAGAGGAAGATTGCTTATAAGGAATGATATTCTATTGTTCAGGCATGACTTCCCATGGATGAAAACACATAGCATTTTGTTCAATTTTTCATTTGTTTTCATCCTGTTGTCTTACAACTGATCGTTGCATTCTGATAGACCAACAGAAATGCTGCTTCCTTCATCAGATTTTTCACAAATGTCCAGACTCCCAAGTATTGGCAATTAGTAAAGCATTCTTCAGATGAAGGTGAGTGTCCAATATGGGAACATCAATAAAGCAATAGGGTGATTAACAAAACATGGAAAATGCATGGATAAATCTGAAGCTGTCTGATCTGGGTCTTCAAAGAAGCAAGCAAGCAAATAATAAGGTTAGTCAGAGGACAGATTCTTCATCATTATGAAACCAAATTGGTTTTTATGGGGTCGTGTGATTGAAAAGATTCTTCTGGGCTGATCTGGCTGGAGGCCAGTGAAATGTCACTGGAGGTATTTGGGAACTTCAACTTCCTTGCTGTAGCCAGCAATAATTACTTGGAGCAAGAAGGTTTGTCAATACCCACGTATGTCTGTTGTTCATAAATCATAAGCAACATGCTTGTAATTCATCTAATCTCATATGTGCACCTTTTCAAGGGTATTTTTTGCTTCTCTGCACTGTGGTGGAGGAACAACAGAAAAAAATATGCCTTGATAAGAGTTTGCATTGATTCTTGCACCAGGGAACTGCTGAGGTGATGGCAGGCTGTGCTGTGCAAGCACTGCTGTCCATGAAGAGTGGTTTGGGCTGTTTGGGGGATGTGTTATTGGTCAGCAATAGGAAAAGGATCACAAGGAGGCCTGGATTAACACTTTTCCCTGCATCTAAGCATTGTGAAACTTCACAGTCTTACAATTTTACCTTGTTATTGGCTACTTTGTGTAATGCTGTACCAGGTATCCTTGGCCTCTGGAGAGTTGGGCACCTTCTCTTAGAGCCTGTTACTTTTCTGCACCTCCCTGTTTCGAATGTGTTTCTGGATCTGGCCACCTATCTCTGACCATTTAATGCATTTCAGTCCATAAGATTTCCTAGATAACTTCCTGTCACAAATGAGAATTCTGAAGATAAGCAGCACACATAGCTTGTCTGATCCCAAACTTTCTCAGTCTGGAAAGCATGAGGGTGATTTCTGGTATCAGCTAATTCTTTCTTTTTTCTCTGCCTTGTTTTGTTCCTTTCCAAATGCTGGAAAGTGGGTTGTTATTGTCTTAGGCTGCTGTTTGGAAGTATCAGTTCCATAACTAATTATGTATGAAATCAGACTGGTTTTTTAGACACTTTGAAGTTTTTACAAGCATGACATAGAGTTAGAATAGTACGGAAATAGACCAATATTTCCTCTTAACTTTGAAGTTACTAAATGCACATCTAATTACAAAGTGATTAAGACTGAATCACCACAATGTGTCTTTTCTGAGCATAGTTTTCAGGCAGTATGGATACTCTCAAATATAAAACATTTCACAAATAGGAGTGCAGGAGCTGTGAGGTTAGACTCTCTGTGCAGGCTGAATTTTATACTGAACTTCAAGTTGCCTTTCAGTGAGTGACACCATTACATAAAACATCAAAGCCATTCTGTGTGCTGCATGGAAAAAAGGCCTACCTGCTTAAAAAAGCAAAATCAATGATGGAAGACATTGCTTAGTTGTCTGTTTCTACAACTTTTCCTAGTCTTTTTTTAATAATCATTTATTTATAAGTTGTAGGATTAATGCCTGAGCTGCTTTAAAATGAGGACCTGGGGATGCTCCAAGGTTAACAATCATATTTTTTTTATTTCCATAGTGTTCTATTTCAGTTATTAAAAGCTATTGCACCCAGTGATAACAGTTATCCAGAACAACAGATAATTGAATAGGTTTAATGGAGCTTTGATTTCAAAATACTTGCTTTGAATGACAATATGCGAAGTTAAATAAATGATGAATGAGCAAGATTAAATGGAACAGAACTCTAATCTGCCTTACATAATATAGGAGACATTAATTTAATTCTAAAATACCTGCAGTTAAAGGCTGTGAATGTCACAGTCAAGGAGAACATGGATGCCTCTAGCCTATGCTCTGTTCATGTTCTGGGTGCAGTTTTGTATGAGCAGGAGCCCCTGAGCAAGCTGAATTTGGAACCGAATGCCTGAACACATCCATAGGAAAACACATTTATTCTGACTTGATGGTCACAGCAGCTCATAGAGTTGTGGGTTAGTTTTGTATTAATACCCAGGTCTTGTTGGGTTCCTCTGGACTTCTGCTCTGCCCTCCAGTCCACTGAGCACTCGTTACTGCACCTGTGTCCTTTGTGATGACCAGTTTTGGAAGATGGATGAGATTTCTGCAGAAATCCTTAAATTACCTTTATAAAGCCCTTCAGGTGTGGAGAAAGCAGTTGGGACAAGGTGCTCTTACCCAACTACCGATTTAAGCAGCGGCTCTGAGTATCATTTTGGAAATGATGCAAGGTTGGTGAACCTGGCAATGTTTCAAAATGATTTTAAAGAGACACTTGAAGGTCATTCAGGGATTTGCAAATCTAAGAAATGTTAGTTAAGGATTCCTGCATGTGTACAAGCTCAGTCAAGGCAAGAAGCCTGCTGACCACTCTTCTCCAAAAAAAGCTGTCCACAGTGCTGACTGAAAGGACAAACTTGTCCTGCATTACTCTCATCTCAGGGAGGTATTTTCCTTCTATCTCTGTCAGGAAATACTACAGAGAAACAGACAATCTCTTCATATCAAATTTATTCATTCTAGTGTTGGACATTGCTTAGCAGGTACAATTAAAGCAATTAGAAGAGTAACATGGGGTTAGAAAGG
>NW_008650222.1:96616-119104 GCF_000695815.1 Acanthisitta chloris
CTGAGTATGAAAATAATAATGTGGTTAATTAAAAAGTCACAAGTCTGCCCTGATCTGATTATGCAGTGTTAAGAGGTAAAAAGGCACTGAGAAACTGAGTGCAGTTACTTCCCAACATTTTTCAACAGGAAACCCCAAATGAGCTTGCAGTTAGGAGTGAAGCCAGAAGTGCTGGGGGTGGAGGGCTTTAAAAAGGGAATGATATTGCCAAGCACCATACTCATTGTGACCTAAGCCCTAGGGAGAGACCATGGTTTTATGCATTTGGAGATGTGTTTGTCCAGGACATGGAGATGTTGCTTGCAGGACACCTGTTTTGTGTCCCAACCTGCCACACTCTGTGCATGGCACTGCAGGAACATTGTGAGATTGGTGTGACCTGGGCATACTGCTGGATCAATACCTTCTAGTAATTTTGGCTTTTTTAGCATTCCTGGTTTGTATAAGATTGACCTTAATCAGAAAAGGATAGATACCCTATATGTTTATCCTATTGGCACAGCTTTTCTCCTGCTCAAAACAGAGACATCCGTGCTCATACACAGTTGGGACTGTTTCTATCTGACCACCTTGTTAAGGCTGCAGTTCAGAGACATGTTGTTTCTGCTCTGAGTCATCTGGATCAAGAAAAGGGCTGTTTTCAGCCACCAGACTAGGATGATAATCAAGTCTCATCAGACATCATCAGGGTCATGGGTTAATAAGACCATAAATCTAAGGGTAATTTCTCTGAAAGCTACAATGAAGTCATAGTCTTCAGAACAAAATGTCAACTGTATCATTCCAATGTTATTTATCAGGGAAGAGCAGTTATAGGTAATTTGTGAATTGTGCAAGAACATGAACTCATGCATAATAATCTTAATGGAGCTTGTTTACATCTTCTTCTTATGCATAATTAGCAAAACATATGATCTGAGTTGTTCTCCTCATTTAGAGCCCTGTTTTGGCTGGTCAACACAGCAGAGTTGGTGCTGCCAAGAGCTTTACTGGGTAATGTTTTCTGATAGATTTGGTGTGTGATGTCTGTGCGCAGCGGTAGGGTCTGTAAATTTATGACAAGAAGATCAAGGCCATCATAAACAGTAATATCTGCTGGAAATGAAAGCTGTGGTTCCAGCACTGGCATTTCCTCTGTGCCCTGTGCAAGTGAGTGTCATCAGATGTGTCTCATATAAAAGCCTAATGTCGAGCGACTGGTTCTATCACAGCCTTGAGATTGTGCCTTCTAATTAAATATGCAGAGTGAATAATTTTAGCTGAATTAGGTGTTGCTGGCTGGACAACCAATAGGGTAATGAATTTCTACACTAAATGTTATTATTAAACTTTCATGTCCTTGGTTACTGACACTTGGGTATTGGAAATTGGTATTTTGGATTGTTTTTCTTTTTGTTGTTTTTTGTTGGTTTTTGTTCCTTCCTTTGACATTATTTTACAGCATCCAGCTAAATTAAAAACAGCAGTAGGTGTTACTTCACATCTTTCTATGCAGTTTATAGGAAAGCCAGTGTTGTTTATGTCTGTAGTTGTTACACTAGTTCTGAGGCTGATCAGATGTTTGTGGCCAATTAGGATTCAGTGAACTTTTACCTTTTTTTCTCTGCTTCCAAACCACTTGTGAGTCATGCAGATACAATAATTTCTGAGATGTTGTTTGTGTAGCCTGCTCCAATGGAGGTTTATTTGCAGATAGATCTCTACAATTTACCTCTCTCCTATTCACTCTTCATCATGTAGTGATGTGTAATTTCCTTGCTACTTACGCTGTTTGTTCCCTTCTTGGATTTATGGAATTCTTTTAAAAATTGGGAAGTTTGAATAACACAGAAGGCCCAGTGAGAAACCTGCCCTCTCCATGGCCATCCCTGGTGTAGGTACCTGTCTCCTCCTCAGCCCCCTCCATGCTCTCCTGCCCCTCCTGCTGCCTCTGTGCCCCCTGGACAGGGCTCTCCTGCTCCTCCTTCCCCTTCCTTGCCTGCACTGCTTGTCCAAGAGTTCGAGGCTATCCTGTCTGACCTCCTGGGCAGCTTCCCTGCCCCACCAGGGATTTCAGCTCCATTTTTTATTGCTTCAGGTTGATGTTCTTGTGGATTCCCTGCTCCCTGGTGTAAAGGGTAGGAGGGAGAAGGCCTTTTGAGCATCAGGTATTCGCCTATTGTTGAAAGTGCTGCTGGAAGGCAAAAACGTGGCAGCAAAAGCCTACATAGACCAGATGAAGAGAGAGTGCAGCTGAGAGGAGGGAGAAGGTCAAACTTCACCGCACCAGGACCACCCCAATCACATCCCTGTACTCAGACAAGTCAGCTGCAACCTCTCCCACTGCCTGGAGCCAGTGAGTGTCTTCCGTGCTCAGGGCAGAACTGAGCCAAGGAATTGGAAATTCTGGGTTGTAGCTGCTCCAACTCATCCTCTTCCTCACTACCTTCTTTGCTAACTTTCATTTCATCACAGGATACACTGTGGCAGCCTTAGTGTGAGAGAGCACTGCTTCCCAAGGGAAGGCAACTGTGCTTCTCCCTGACACCTCTTTGTGTTTTCATCCTGCTCCAGAATCTCTCTCCTTTGACGCTTCAAATAATGACTGCTCATTAGCACAGCAGAACCAGATTTTCATTTCCCCAAATCAAAAGCTTTTTATGGCTCTGCAGTGTGTGTGTGCATCATCTGTCCAGACAGTGCATCTGCCTGAGCTGGAGAGAACAGGTATGCCTTACCTGCAGCAGTGGCCATCGTGTGCTGGCAGAGAAATTGCTTATCATGTCTTCCCTATAAATGAGGTTTTGCAAGTAGCTAGTGAGCTCAGCATGAACTCTTTCTGAAACTGTCACTGAAATCTTTCACTTTTGGAGCTTACTGGTCCCACTGAGCATTAGTGATGCTGTACTGTAGTATCTGCAGCACAGAATACTCCCATCCTGCAGCTCTGCTTCAGGTACTGCTTGGAGCAGGTGACCTAACCACCTGGATGGGTTCTGTAGCATTGTGCACATTGTGGGGCTTTGGTACCTTATTATTTTCGTTTTAAAAATTAACATTTTCCTTGGTATTTCAGATATAGGGCCAAGATTTTGCCAGTGAGGTGCAGCTCAGTTAGGGTTACTCTCAGTTGTTACTGTTCATGGGAGTGGAATTCTGCTGGTTTGATTCTTAATGCTGCAGTGCAGTAGCACAAACCTTGTCTTGGATCATCTCCTCTTGGCACATCTCTGGGACCTGCAACATGTGGTGCTGCTGTGGGATTATCCCACTGCAGGCATCCCTGTGTCTATCCACCAGCTCTGCTTCCCCAGGTAGCATCACAGACCCTGGGGAATGATGCCTGTAAAACCTGCAGGCAAGTCTCCCAGAGCAGAACAACTGTGGGATTTTCATTCAGACATCCTGGGGGAGGATGAAGTTTCCCCCAGCATGGGCCCATCAATACTAATTCTTCATGCCACCACCCAGCTCCCTCCTAAAACTGCCTGAGTCCAATCCTGCAGAGTATTTCAGGAGATGCCAGGCTGTTTCTTTGTGGTTGTTTATGGCTTCAAATGTTTTTCTTTTTACTGCATGCTTCAGATGCAATAAAAGAGAAATGAAGGGACTATTAAAGGAAAGTGCTCTTCCTTGGCAGTTGTCTACTCTATGGGATGTTTCCAGAATTGCTCCTGAGTGAATGCTGCCTGTACCCCTGCACCATTTGCCTTGTTACTTTTCACAGGATACTCTCTTTGCTAGCTGGTTGACCTTTTGGGGGCTGGTTTCCCACTCCTCCAGCCTGCTGTGCAGTGCACTGGAGACCTGCCCATGGGTAGGACTGGATTATATATCGTGGATACGCTGGAGCCTGTGGCTTGGGGCAGCTGCAGCCAAAGTGCAGTCAGTGTTTTGAGTACCTCCGCATCTTTTTTGAGTCAGGCTAGCTCATCTCAACCCTTACTGAAAAGTTTGGCAAGGTGCTGCTCGTTCCTTAGCTTTCCACGTTGCTGCTAAGGATTGGATACTTGAAGAAACAGGCCTGGAAGATCCAGGTCTGACCTTATCCTTGTGGTTTGTGAATACAGCTCATTCTAAATGTGTGAATCATTAGCCAGCCCTACAGCATGTCCTGCTGGTCCTGCATGAGTCTGGGAACCTGGGGGAGAAAAATAGTGTGAATCGTGTAATTAAAATTGGTCTGGTCCATATGCACATGGAGCATTTCTTGGAGTGCAGGTTTCCTGCACACACTCCCTTTGGTGTTAGGGAAATTCTGAGCTAAGCCTGGTCTCTTGACAGGGGGATGCAAAAGGCACAATCCCAGTGTAAGTGCCCTTCTCCTGCCAATCCTAATGAATCAGCTCCAAAGGCATTAAAGAAAAGTGACTGGGGACTTATTAGCAGGCAAAGTGACATATCTTTCCCTGGCTTTCGTCCTGGAAACAACTGAGCACTTTGGAGATATCCAAAACAACTCAAGTGGGATGTGTCATCCTCCACGGAGACCATGAACAAGAAACATCAAACTGGAAAACAGGTACCCTCAGGACCCTCAGCACCAGCAAACAGACACCCTCTTTATCTCTCCAGCACTGATGTAGGAGGCAATAAATGATGAGACTGCTATTGATTTTCCAATTACCGCTCTTGCCTTGCAACTTCTGCCATCTGCTAGGGGTGAAGGTACCTTGAAGGCATCTTTATTTTAAATCCTACTTCATAAGAGTAAAATATTAAAGGAGGGCAAGATAACCTTGTCAGACAAATTTGATACTGGTTTTCTGGTTGTTTTCTTCATAACAAGTTTACAAGCTTGATTGATTAAGGTAAAAGGGTTGTAGGGGAGACTCTCCCAACCTTGCGAATCTTTTCTACTTTGAAAATAACGTCATGAAGAATTTATAATCATCAGCAGGATAATTTATATTCAGCACTGGACTGGTGTAGAATAAGTTGATTTTAATGCAGCTAAATGCCAGGTAGAGGTACAAGGCAAAATAAACATAGGCTGTGTAGGAAAGATAGTGAATTTTTTGCTTTAACAGAGCATTTCAGAAGAAAATTTATGGTTTACAGTTGCCAGATGCTTTAGTGTTTGCAATAGCCCTGGGTCTCTAACTTGTGGGACTGGTGTCTGCTCAGTTAGAGCCAAAAATATGAACTGATCTCTGTAGTTTGCGCTGCAGAAGTGAGAGGTGACTGAACAGCTCTTGGCACCCTTGGTGCTCCCACAGCATCATCCTGCACCTCCTCTGGCGCTTACAGATGCAACAGCTTCATCCTTGGCTCTTCCTTTGCCCAAAGGTCACTGTTGCCATGTGTTGTTTTTCTTTTCAATCTAGCAAAGTCTTACAAAGCCTTATGCTGGCAGGAACAGCTCTCTCTGTGCTAGTGCTCAGAATTGTCAGTGGGGACTTAATTTGTCTTTTGCAATTTGCAGCTATCTGTGGTCTCGCGGTTCCACACGTCACCCCATCTCAGTGGCAGGCAGTGCTTTTGGTGGGTGGAATTGGCAGGGGTCTTGCATAGGCAAGGAAAAATCTGTCTCTGAGCTTGCCATTAGGAGATAGCTTTAATAGTGCTGCAGGTGAGCTCACAGGAGAGAAAGGGCTTGCATTTTGTGAAAAACCCTGTGTGAGACTGAGGGATACGAGCACAGGACTGAGCAGGCAGCTGTGGGTGCTCAGAGCAGACCCTTCCCAGTGTGCTCATGCACCTGATGGGCTGCACATCACTGGGAAGGGATCACCTTCCAGAATCTGCCTTTTTATCTCTGCTTTGGGCTGACCCTGGAACGTCGTGCAAAGCCCAACATATTCTGTCTGATAATTGCAGAGCAGTGGCCCTTGGCTGCAGGATGTGGCCAGCTCTCCAGCATTTTGTGTGATCTGTAGGCTTATTTTTATGAAGAGAAAGGAAAAGAAGAAAACAAACAACAACAACAAAAAAAACAATCAACCAAACAACCTCCCTCCAAAAAAACCCAATAAAAATTTGTGTTAATTTTTGGCATATATCTCTGTTATTTGCAGAAAAAATAATAAAGGGAGAAGTCTTTCTTTCTCTCTTTCTCTCTCTCTCTTTGTCTCTCTTTCTCTCCTTCTCTCTTTCTCTTTCTCTCTCCCCTTTCCTTCTTTCTCTCCTTTCTTTCTCTCCTTTCCATTGCTCCACTCAGCTCCTCTAGCTCATCTGCTGATAGCAAGTATTTTTATGTGAGTAATTTTTATTTGTTTCTTTTCAGTTAGGTCTACCCCTAGTGTGTGTCAAAACAAGCCCCTTGCTGATCTCTCTGCTGATGTTCAGTAAGTCTCCTACAATCAAGATACTTTTGTAGGTGGATTTTTGTTTGTTTGGGGGTTTAGGTTTTGTTTTGTTTGTAATTCTGAGGACTGAGAGGACCTGTGTCTCTCAAGGAATTGTCAATGCATGGTTAGAAAACACACTAACAATAACACAATTTATCTCATAAGATGCTCCAGAGAATCAGCTGAAGTCTTCTAAACACCAAAAAACATTACCAGCATTTGTTTTGCAGGGCTCCTTGTGTTTGTTTGGGATGCATTGCAGGTGCCAATAGATTCATTAGGAGGAATTCATGGATATTAAGAAATGATTGAATGGCAGGGCTGGCAGAGAATGTGGAAAGTCATTTTGCCCTGTGCTTATTCCAAGGCAGGAACTGCTTAGATGTAGATCTCTGCCTGCCCTCACTACAGGAGCCCATTCCAGGAACTCTAATGGACCAGTTTCCAGAGGTCACAACCATCCAGCATTGTGCCCTGTCAAATCCTCTGTGCTGGTTTGGGCTGAAGTGGAGTTAACTTTCTTCACAGTAGCTAGTATGGGGCTATGTTTGGGTTTTATGCTGAACACAGGGTTGATAATGTAGAGATAATTTTGTTATTGCTGAGCAGAACTTACACAGAGCCAAGGCCTTTGCTGTGTTCTGTACTGCCACATTGCAAGGAAGTTGGGGGTGCATGGGAGATTGGGAGGAGACACAGCTGGGACAGGTGACCCAAACTGACCAAAGAGATATTCCAAACCATATGACATCATGCTCAGTATATAAGGTGGGAGGAAGAAGGAGGAAGGGGGGACATCTGGAGTGATGGTGTTTGTCTTCCCAAGGAACTGTTACATGTGATGGGCCCTGCTCTCCTGAATCTTGCTGAACACCTCCTGTCTTTGGGAAACAGTGAATTAATTCCTTGTTTTGCTTTGCCTGTGTGTGTGGCTTTTGCTTTCTCTATTAAACTGTCTTTATCTCAACCCATGAGCTTTTCTAGCTTTTACCCTTCTGATTCTTGGTGGGGGAGTGTGTGAGTGGCTGTGTGGTTCTTGGTTGCTAGCTGGGGTTAAACCATGACACCCTCCTTTCCTCTGTGAGAAACAGGCATCAAAAAGTGTTCATCCTTGTCAGCTTCCTCAAGGTCTGTCTCACTGGCATTTAATTTGCTTTTTCTTTGCTTTCTTTCTTCGGTTGTTTGCTTGAAGTCAGATTTCATCCCAGTGCTTCTCCCTGGGTGATGCCAAGCTCATCTGAGACTGAACTCTTGAATTCATGAGCACAGAATCACTGCTGATGTTATCTCCTTGCCTTGTGCTTCTAGTTCCTGCCCTGAAGTGATTAATTTTCAAGCAGGGGTTTCTGTGGGATAACTGGAAAAAGGAAACCATCATCTTCCATAGATTGTGTCCACCACAAGAATTTCTGCTTTCATTCCTTCTCCTTCAGCACCTCCAGCTCATCTTAGAAGCTGGCAGTGGTGGCTGTGCTGCTGCTTGGAGCACTGTTTGTGGCTGTCACTATGTCACTTGTGCACTTCACAAGACCAATGTGAAAGAAGTCATGGAGTGGAAGTCCTGGAGTGATCCTAAATTGACCCATTCTCACCCTGTCCTCAGCTTCAGAGAAACAAGGAAACCGAGGTGCTGAGCACTTCGGGCGACAGGTTCAGGCATGTCTCAGCAGCTTTGAGTACAGGCTGTTATATCACAGGATAAAATTAGACTCTGACCTTGAAACCTATATGTGGCAGAGCAGGAGCTGTAGCCTTGAAGCCACCCACATCCCATGTAATTCTCGGGAAATTATGCACTTTGAAAATGCCTGTCTTTCATTCTGACAAGCTTAAATCTTTTCTTATGGCACAAAGTGCACCTGCCTTCTTTTCCAGACTTTGTCTCCCTCCTTCTCTCTCCACTGCACTGTGCTTAGAACATTTTCTCCTAAAGCATCTATACCATTAAAAAAATTCCTTTTTATCATGCATACAGCAGCGTGAAAGAGAGTGCAGTGCCAAGCCTCAGCTCTTCTCAAGAGTTACTGCAGCTGATATATTTATCTCCCAATCTCAGCTCCCCCTGGCAGTCCATTCATGGGGGAAAAAAAAACCAACAAAAAACCCCCAAAAAATCCAAGAGGAAAACAAGACCGAAGCATTGATTGTAAATAGGTTTTGTGGAGAGGCAATATTATCTGCTTAAGAAGCAAGCAAACAAACAGGAATGCACACAAAGAAAGCCTGTCTCTCCTTTTGTCCTCTGAATGGTGCCTTGCTGCTCTTGGCATGGGGATAGAAATGAACAAACTGCAGTATAATCAAAACGCTTAGAGATAATGAGTGTTTTGGTACCTGCATTTAGTGACAATGTGACTGCCCCTCCGTTAACAATAGGTGTGTTTGCAGTTCAGTGGGAGTATAATAAATCTATAGCAAGTCTGGGTAGATCCCACTGATTTCCACTTCAATAGAAGCAGGTAGGAAAGTCGGGACTTTTATGACACCTAATCAATGACAAACCACCCGACAACACAGAGGCAAAAAGTGCTAGAAAGTGATAGCCCCTGTGAGCCTAAAACAGTCTCATTGGGCTTCGTTCAGCCAAGCAGGAGTTACTACCAGG
The DNA here is from genome assembly GCF_000695815.1 of Acanthisitta chloris. Classification (NCBI taxonomy): domain Eukaryota; kingdom Metazoa; phylum Chordata; class Aves; order Passeriformes; family Acanthisittidae; genus Acanthisitta; species Acanthisitta chloris. The sequence goes on from NW_008650222.1 coordinate 105,491, forward strand.
TGTAACACGTCATCACTTTAATTTAACTTAATGCCAGTTCTAATGTGCACAAGGCAACAGGTTAATACCCTGTAAATCAGGGTAGGAACTGTGCTTTCTCGTTTGTGTTTGCACAGTTCCTTCCTCTGCCAAATTTTTCATTAGCAGTTGTGATTAAAAAATCAAGCTTTTAAAATCAAATATTGAAAAATCACTCTAAGAAGCATGTTCTCACAGCAGTTTTCAAAATTTTTCTCTGAAGGTTTTATTAAGATGAATATTGAAACTACTTAGACCTGTGGTTTGGCAGAAATATTAATCTACATAGAGCACTTTTAAAAAGGTGGCATATTTGTTGTGAATCTTGAAAGCTAAAAACCTTTTTCTGAAATATTTACATTTTAAAGCTCATGGTAATAATACTGAAGTCTGCATAGTTTAAAAGGAAAAATTTACTGTTGGTGAAAGCCTTTGATTGTTTTTCCTTGCAAAGAGTACACCTTCCATAAGAATTGGGTATTTTCAGTGGATGTAACACTCACTGTAAAACGATGTGAATGAATCCAATTCTGGAGTATCAGTATGAATCAATTTCTGCCTTTTTCCCTCAGTGAATAACATGTTGCTGACAAGCTGCTTAGTAATATAGAGTATTTTTTGCAGTTGCTGGAGGTGGGGACTCTGTCTCACTCATAGACCCCAAGAGCAAGAGAGAGACTTGAATGAGGCTGAGAAATGCTTGCTCTTGCAGTGAAATGATTAAATAATCTCACCATACATAATACATAATAAGAGTGTATGAACCCTCCCGAGACAGCTGAGGAACCCTTTAGTAATGAAACACTGCACCTCTGACAATGATGGGTCTTTTGAATTACTAGGTCTTAGAAGAAATAATTTCTGGCTTGATTGGAAAGATCTGATTTACACCCAGATAAACTGTGGGCCAGACTGAAAATGTATCTTTGCTCACTGGGAAATTTTTTTTAATATCCTGGGCAGAAATGTGTGAGAGGGGATGGCTCCTGAGGTGTTGTGATGTCTCTTGTCATGCGCGACAGTCTGGAGAGACTTCTGAAAGTTCATTAGAGGATATATTTCCACTCCCACTTTCTCTCTCTCTTGATCTCATGATCTCTTCTTGTCTATTCTCTTTTCTTTCATTAGCGCTTTATATCATTTGACACTTCATCAGGATGATGGCCTGTTTACTGTATGCAAATAATTCCTGAATTATGCATGAATAATTATGAATTTGCGTATTGGTTTCCTGAACTGGCACATTGCCATGTAAAATTAGCTTCACTTCAACGTGAACACAAAAACATGCCGACACGGTCAAATTAAACTTGAAGGAAGAGCTCACCTTGAAGGGAACACAAAGTACTGAGCCTCTCCTGGAACAGAGCAAAGTATAGCTGGAGCCTGAGAGATACAGCCATGATCCGAGGACTTCCCAAGGAACTGGGGCAATGGTGTGCAATGGAGCAGGGTCCTTTTGCATTGTTACACCTCTCATGGATCAAAGGGACCATCCAGGCATCATCTTCACATATGGTAACCCCTGGCTTGGCTCATTCATCATGCCCCTGGAGTGATATGGTGCATTGCCAGAGGTCAGAGCTGGGGTGTAGGACCCAGCCTGACCATGCACAGTCTTCGTGAAGGGCTTGTGGTGTTCAGACTGTGAGCAGTAAAGGAGACATACTGAGGATTTGAACCCTTTTGCATTTTCCCAAGGTTTGTGCTCTGACAGGACTGGGTTCCAGTTCAGTTTCTGGGGCTGACTGGGGCCAGTGTGTGCACTCCTGAGGTCACATGTGTCTGTCTCTGGTGTGCTGCTGTACACTCTGTCCCACCCTGGCAGAACTGTGGATGGATTACCCAGGATAATTGCAAATCAATTGATTAAACTGAAATGGGCTATTTAAATTTTATTTCTCTGCCATTATAATCACCTACAAAATCTCCTGCGTAGCCAGCCTGCCTCTGATCAGATGAGCCAACCTGCTTAAAAGAAGACTTCAAAAGCTGAAGGCACCTTGTTTTCTCTTGCTACCATGTGAAGGCCAGGGGTGAGCCCACTGCTGGCATGCTCTGGCATCATCCTCCTAAGAAGTTTTGCTATGCAAACCCCCACAGCAGAGCCACTTTGTGTAGCAGATCTAAGGGGGCTGGAGGTGGTAGAAGTCCTTTCACAAGAAAGAGTACAAGTACTGAAGATCTTTTTTCCTTTCTAGTATTTTTCGCAAGGTAACATGGAATATATTTAGAGAAGAGCTGAAGACAGACATTCAGTAGACACTGAGAAACCATTGAAGCTGTTCTCAGTTGGCAATAATTCTGGTTTGGATCTGTGTTGCCCCTTCTAGTAAGTTCTTGGCTGGGTTTACTTTTAATAATTGCAATTATTAAATTAAATTGTGTCTCTACATAAATATTCCAGTTATTCTCCTCTTTGAATTTCCTGCCAGGACAGAGCTGTTGATTGAACCTGCTTGAGCAAAGTTTAAAATATCTGCACCAGTCTTGGTGTGTTGGTGTTACAGTGCTTTGTTCTGTGATGTTTGACAAGAGTTAATTAAAACAATTGTTATTAGTTATACTATCTGGAATATTATCTGAGTTATGCTGTCTGAAATGTTTTGCATGTATTGCAGTGCAGGAACCACAGGACAGAGTCATATTGCTGCCCTGGAATTACAGATATCCTTGGGTCTGCTCCATGTTTGGTGAGTGTTATTCTGCTTTAAAGTTTATCTTTTGGTGGGGATCTGTCTAAACCCATATCTGCAATGAGCAAAAGGATCAGTTGACAAAAGCACCAACTAACAGAAAAACCAGTGTCCCTTTTCTTAAAATCTAAACACTGGACATACTATTCTCCCAGAAATCTGTTATTCGTCAGAAACATTTCACTAAAGTAACATTTTTTTTCCTGTTAAAAAGAGAACCAGTAAACAAATCATGATACTTTGATTCCTTTTTAGTGTGACTCTGATTTCTTAGCAATGGAGACATAATATTTTCTTAGTTTGACTTGCCTTCTTAGCAGTTTCATGGGGCCATAAACTCAGTGACATCTATAGAAAGGTGAGCTGGTGCTACTTGCTCCATCCAGCAAGCAGCAAAGATGACTAAATGAATCCAAGCAAATCCCTATCTATGGACGAAGTTGAAGGAGAATTTAAAGAGTAATTTTGCAGAATCAGCAGAGATGAGGCTCTTATATGCTTTTCCTTTATCTTGTCCTATCACATTTCCTTCAGATTCAAAGAGCTGAGCAATTCCTGAGTTCTTCCTTTTGTCGCTCTCCTCTTTTAACCAGTCTCCTGGGCCATCTTTTGGCTACATGCACATGGATCAGCCTGCATAACTGAGCTGTGAATGCTACTGGGGTGCTCTGGCTGTGTTTCCCCAGTGTCTTGTGCTGTGGTGAGTGATGGAATCTTTCCAGCTCCCCTCCTTAAACCCCTTTCTTGCTCTCTGCCTGGAGCAGGGCTAGGTGGATGCTGACTGATGATGTACCTTTCCTTAGCATTGGACTGTGCTGATTTTTAGGCAAGTGGCCTGATCTATGTCTCTCACCTGGCAGCTCCACAGGCATTGCACAGAGTTGGTGCTGTGTTGCCAGAAGCAGGCAGAGGTACATTTGCACTTAGGCAGAGAGGAAGAACTTGCTGGTAAGGTGGCAGAGCTGCTTTAAAACTATCTGGGGAATGGTAACAAAGGGGAACAGGAATGCTGAGACTGCAGCTCCATTTTATAGCATCATTTTCACCTGTGTGCTTAGTTACACCTTCAGTGGTGAATACCCTTTGTGTTCCACCTCAGAAAGTGATTACTAGGGTCTGTGATCAAGTTGTTGTTTCTGCTCATCTTTCCCCCTCTGCAATTTATCCTCTCACTCCTTATAACCCATGTGGCTGAATCTGGAGCAGGGCTGTGGGTTCAGGGAGCAGGGGAGGCTCTTGGCACCCACCTGGTCCTGGCTCATCCGCCCCATCCTCCACCTCCCTTCTCACCTATTCATGGTTCACCTCTGCCAAATGCTGTGGGTGCTCTGGGCCCAGCGTTACAACCTTGTCCCTTGATCTTTGTGATGATTTCATTAACAGAAATTCGAGATGATCCTCTTGGTGCAGACGTGCCTAATCTTCTGATCGGGGATTTGAAATGGAGAAACACAGACATCTGGCACTGCGTCCAACCCACAAAGCTTAGTGGGTCCTGAGAGGGAGAGAGTACAGAAAGAAAAGGGAATTTCTGGTCCCACCATCTAAGGATGGAGGAAACAGGCAGCTCTGAGCAGCCTCCTCCACCAGTGCCGATGGGCACAGCTTGCTGGAGGGCTGAGTCTTCACCTGCTGACTGTCTGCCCCACTCTGCCAAAGCAAAAGGATGTTTAATTGGTATGGAAATGAGCCAGAAACATCCTACATCTTCTTTTCTCTTCCTGGAAGCTCACAGGGGGAGCGAATGGGGATTTGAGCTTTGCAGAGATCTGAGATATTTTTCCCCAAACACTTTTTCAGCCTACTCTGCTCATGCTCTGTCTCTTTATATTTTCCCTGTTTTTCATCTGCTTTCCATGCTTTTCTTATCATGACAATGGTGGTAAAAGATAAACACTGCAGCTAACAACGCTGTTCTAATAAAGCTGCAGTTAAAATAGCAAAGAGAATGCAAATTAAATACCATAACCATTTAGAAACTGTAGTTTCTATTAAATATAAGTACTTTCCATCTCAGCATTAGAACGTGGGCAGATTCTATTAAATTTAATTATTTTCCTAGAGGATTGCAGGGTAAAGGTGTTTCACAAATGCACAGATAGCAAATGAGGGTGTTTTCTTTCAAAAATGGCACAAAAGGGTGCAGTTGTTAAACATATGGATGATAAAGATGCTCTGTTACTGACTCAACCTCTCCTTTCTCTTTTCAAGTTTGCTTTCTTCTGATGTTGCTGTTCTCCAGGGCTCCCAGAATGAATCTTTCAGAAATATTAGTTATATATTTATAAATATAAACACGAGTAAAATTTGCTCCTTAGTGTGTTGGCGTGAGCTTTCCTTCTGGCTTCAGTCAGAGGTGCACTGAGCATCCAGGAGCTGAGCCTTTGGGCTTGGACTTGAGTGCTGACACTCAGCCCTCTGCTTGGCTGCTGCCTGTCTCCAGGGCACTGCCAGGCTGGACATACAACATTTTGCAACATTTACAGTTTGTCTCTGGACATGTGAATGCTGCAGCCAAGACTTGGCCAACTGGCAACATCTGCTTTTCTTCCATGACCTTGCAGGCAGCTCCTGTGTGTAACCACATAGGCACTGCATAAGTCATCCTGTGGCAACCTGCCCTTCCTAGGTACCATACTTACCTTGCAGTCCAGTACTCAAGGTCTTCAATGGATCTGGACTTTAGTGACCATTTCCTAGGTAATTCCAGCTCTTCGGGAAACAATGCCATCCTGGGGCCTCTTCATAGCCAGCAGCTAAATGCCATTGCTTTACAGGAATACTGAGCAGTGCTGACTTTCTGCAGTTTTGTGTGTGGCTGAAGGTTGACTGCAGTACCCCACAGTTTTGTGCTGCCTTCCAGTTGGTTATTGACTCTTCCAGAACCATCCTTTTTTGGCAGCTTCTATTGTCATTCTATTCCCCTGGAGGACTCATGGAATTCTATCAGCCTACAGTCTTGATTTTGCAAAAAACTCTGATGTTCCTGTAGTTTTTTACTTGCCAGGGGTCCTGAATCACCTTTTCTCTTTCAATTTCTGAATTTCTCTTCTGAGAAGAAAAATCAAGCACTCAGAATCCAGAGATGGCTGAGGGAATGCTCTTGCCTTTCCCACCAGGCAGCTCACTGAGCTGTGTATGCTGCTAGCCTGAAGATGGGTTATATCCAAGATCTCAGTGCTCATCCATTTAGGGCTCATGGAGTGCTCCAGTGCCAGGAATGGCTGCACTCCAGAAATGGTCATGCTGAGCTTGGGATTGCTGTAAAACCTCTCATTTTGCAGGTGTTCGGTGCAGTGTGGAAAGGCACAGCATCGCCTGCTTGGGAGTAGCAGCACAACAGGAATCAAAGGACACCACAGTGTGACATTTGCCATCTCCAGTCAGAATTGTTCTCAAGACAAAAATATACCACACTGGATGGTGCAATTAAATTATGCATGCTAGGGAAAACAAAAGAAAATAAAAGCAAATTTTAGAAGTTCCTCTCCCAACCTTCAGTCCATCTGCTCTGCAGCTCAGGAGCACAAGCTAAAAACACGGTGAATCTCTTATCCATGGTGGTTTGGGGGCATCAGGAGTGTAAAACCTGGGAGGATTGTCTGATCAGAAATACCTGGTGGTGCCTGAGTTTGAGAAGGTCTCCTGAATACTTGAAAACATTGTACAAGTGTCTCAAACCAGCTCCAGTATTCACTTTGGTTTAGGTTTCCTAACAATCCACAGTGCTATATGGAGAAATTACATCTGTGTTCTTTCCCAGTTGTGCTTACATGAAGTACAGCAACTCTGCTGAACTCAAGCCTGAGATGAACATGGACATGTGAGAAGAAAGTTACCTTCCTGATTATTTCATTCCCTGAAAGCAAAACAGTAAGAAGACCTGGGGATGTTTTTCACTGTTACATGGTGAAAGTAGAGTGAGAAATCAGACAGTGGAAACTCTCAAGTGCAAAAGGTAGTCATCAGAGTATGTGAAGCTTGGAGAGTAACTGCTAGTAGAGCTTGCAAGGTTAATGTAACTGATCTTATTTTGTTGATTGAATAAATTAGTATTTCCAGAGGGATTAGTTATAATCCAGAAGTTAACATGTCATTTCATCTTTGATTGTGCTTCTACAAATCTTTCACATAAGCTCTCAGGCAGACAGCCTTGCTAGCTCAGCACTTTTTGTTGAGGGATTTGTTGCAAATCAAACTGTTGTGGTATATCTCTGTATTGGAGCTGAAGAGGAATATTCTGATGATGCACTTTCTCCTTTGAAAATGCCAATTCATTGAAAAGGAAATGTTTCACAGAATTTTAACCAAGATGTATGACTCCCATATTGCTTTGCCAGTTTTCATGTTGAGAGTCCTGGGTTTTTACACCCACTTTCCTTGGAATTCTGGCTTGCATGTATCCTTTTAGATATCTGTAGGAAGTGGCAAAGGGCAAATTCTGTAAACCTAGTGCTGAACAGTCTCTCTGTGGGACCTTGTGCATACACAAACATGACTTAGCATGTGTAAGGAATGCAAAACAGTGCTGGAAAAAAAGTAGGATTCAGGGTAGGTGAATGTGCATCTTTTCCAGGAGATCCTGTTGTACTAGCAGCCCACTTACTTCTCTGGAGCTTAGCTGGAATATTCTGCAAAGTGGAGTCACCTTTGGCTCTATGCACAGGGACAGGAAAAATATTTTCAAAGCAAGGCATCTTTCCAAACCTAATCAGCCAAAACATTTCTAAGCCTCACCAATCCAGTTTGCACAGCTTTTAAAATTTAATTGGTACTATTAAGTTTGTAAGGAGGAGAAAGATACACAGTAATGCAAGCGTGGATATAGAGATAGCTTCAGAATACTTAGAAGTACATCAATTTGCCTCTGAATGAGACATATTAGTGAAAGAATATGGCCTGCATAATGCAAAATCTTTGCTTTCTCACCAGGTTCTGCCAGAGGAATCACAAACACGAAGCTTTTTCATCTTTGTAGAAGTCTGTATTGTAATATGGTTTACTATATATTTCTATTTATATAGCCATAATTATATTACTATCAAGATTTACTGTATTACTGCTTGATTTTGTAAATGCAGTAGCACCTTGCAGAAATAAGGACTGGGTTTGGGTTTTTGAGTGTTGTGGCCTGGGAAAGAGACCTGCTCTGGGTATATTTGTTTCCATATACATCTTGGTGTAAGAGCAGCAGTGCAGAACAGACGCACAAGCCCAAAGGGCTCAGGGGGTGCTCAGCACCCAGGGCTAGGCTCCAACATGCAGTGGGACTCTTGGCAAATAATTTGCCATGGATGGCATGTCCTGAGAGCCTGCTGAGGTTTGTTCTCGTCATTAACAAGCTCCAGACCCTCCTACTCATGCGGAGGTAATCATTGCCTGCTTAGTAGCAGGTTTTGCCTCTGCCTGCTGATAAATTAACATTCCTCTGAGTACTTCTACCCCTGCATCTGCCTTGCTGTACATCCTTCCCTGAGCTACCAGCAGCATCCCCTCTGTCTCTGTAAAAGATTTATCTGGCAAATATATGCCTTCCCTCATCCCTATGGAGATGCTGCCTTTGCTGCCATCCCCCTTCACGTCTCAGACACCTTCCCACGGAGGGTGAGCTGGGAAAGCTGCTTGTGCATGGCTGGAGCTCCTCTGATTCAGGCAGGAATCCACAAAAAGCAGTGCAACAGAGGTGCAAAGCACTGCTGGTTCAATGCCCATGGAGAAGCAAGACCCTCAGGTGGGTTTGCTGCCACAGCATGATAATCTGACCAATGGGGTGGGGTGTGCTGCTGGGCTCAGTCCCCTCATCTCTGCCATCCCTCCCTGTGCAAGGTGCCTGCTGAAACCTTTGGCACAGGCAGGATCTCTCTGTCTCTGCTGGGGCTCTCTGGGGGTGCTGTGGGCTGACTTTAGATTGCAGTCTTGGATTTAATCACTGTTTTGACAGGCTGCAAAAAAATATTGCTGTTGGCACCAGGAGCAGAAGGAACATGAGGAGCCACAAACAGAATGAACTGACGAAAAAGAGCTCGTTTGGCTGGGGGCTTTTCTCTCTGCTGAATTTCAGTGTCTGGCAGCAAGTGGCAGAGGTGTGAGACCTTCTCAAAAATAGGTGGCAGGCATCATTTTTAATAGAAAGTATTAGACAAACTCCAGAAATGGGTTCCAGGGAAAGGTGAGTGCTCGGAGATGGTTTGCTTTCAGACACAGTACCCATAAATAACAGCTTCCAGGGGTTAGGTGCAGGAATGATTTTAGTGTTCCTGTCAGAGACTAAATGAGCTGAGACCCTGTAAGCTTCACTCCCTAGACTTGCATATCTAATATTTTGTAAGACGTGAAGTTTTCCCCAGCTCTTTCTATTTACTTGTGCGCATAAATAAGAAATTATATTGAACCTGTTGTATCTGTCAAGACATGGTCCTTGTGGGGTAGATCCCTGCGTGTGTCTGAAGATTCACTGAAGGAAAGGGAGGCATTCCCAACCAGTGGTAGCCTGCTGCTTTTTATTTTCTTTACAGAAATTTAATATTTTTAATGCTCAAATTTATCTTTACTATTCTGGGATATCTACCTAAACAAATCTGTACATCTGCAATGCAGAAAAAAGTGGAAGCTATACTCCCTGCTCCATTCAGCAATATGTTTTACAGGATTTTCCATAATTAGAGTCCTTCAGCTGTAGTTTTTCCTGGCAATTTTCTGTCATCCAAATGGCATGAAAGTCTCTTAACATTACTGTAGGTTAACAGGTTTTTTTTATACCAGTGGTACAAATTCAGATCTGTAATTGTGCCTGTAGATCCTCTTCTATGGTGTACTCATTTTTAATACCTGTCATTGAATCCATGTGTGGGGAGGTAGGTATTACAGATTGCTTTTATTGCTGCAGGTGGATATGTAGTATGTCACCATGGTGTGTTTCACTTTTCTTAGCAAGCTTGCAGGCAATTTTGTTTAGATACCTATTCCTCATCACTTGCCTGATAGGCACAAATGTGTGTGATTTTCAAAAGCATAGCATTTTAACATCTACAGGTTTTAACATTTTGCTGTTGGTTTTCCAAAAGAAGGTGATTCTAGGAAAATGCAAGGAACCAGCCAAACGTTTAAAAACTCTTCCTGTGAGATGATCAATCTTTCTCCAATAGAATTTTGACCCCTGGCATGCTTAAATTGCAATTGATTTTATGGTAAAAAAATACATTTTTATTAGTTTTTATTTTATTTGGCCTTTGCTCTCAGATCCCTCAAAACCATAAGTATTTGTGCAAACAATTTATGGTCATATAATAAATAGTCTTCACAATTTAATTAAAAAGTCAAGCAGCATAACTATTTTTCAAGCCCAATGAGTAAAGATCCTGCCATTTTTATATCATAAATCAGGATACAGACTGTCAGTTTAATCTTCTCTGTTTTCAACTGGTGCACCCATGGCATAATATTTTGTTGATATGAGAACTTGAGCATTTTCTAACATGCTTTAAAGTTAGCCCAGGAGCTGTAGGTTGTGCTTGTATTTCTTATTGCCCTTAGGAGTGGATGATCCCTGCTCTTTGCTGGTGTCTTCCTAGGCTGAGCTGTGCGTGGCAGGAGGTAGTGCTGAGCATGGTGATGTTTGGCTGCCTGGGTCCCTAAATAAACATCTTTTGAATGCCTGTCGGCTCTGCCACAAGACAGTGACATTTTCTGGATGCGAATGTGTTGTTTAGTGATATGGAAAACCACCAGTGCCTATTGGCATATTGACATTTTGCTGCTGTAAAACTCTTCATTTAATGCATTCTATCATTTATCGCAGACAAATTGATGGGTCCATTTGCCTGTTGTCTACAGAAAGGTCACTCAGACGTGTCTGCCTCACTGGGGAAGGTGGTGTGTGGTAAGGAGAGCACTGGCTCTCACCTCCTTCTGCCATCACTTATTAGCATTCTGTTTATTACACAAGGTTTTCAAATTATCTCCTGCTTCAGGCCTTGGCTGGGCAGGCTGGCCCTTTCTGCAGAACTTGTCTGTTAAATGCGTCTGTCCTTTCCAAAAGGATCCACAGAGCTCTGCAGGACCTTCAGAACAGGGTGTTAGAAAGCAGCAGCTGCTCTGTGGGGCTCTCTGGGACAGAGGGACATGGCAGCCTCTCTGGGAAGAACGATGTCAGCTTGGCTGGGGGTGACGTTCTTGCATCATTTCAGCTGTGATCATAGAATCATAGAGTCATAGAATTTTAGAGGGTGGAATGGACCTTACAGATCATCTTGTCCCAACCCTCTGCCCACTAGACCAGGTTGCTCAAGGTCTAATCCAACCTGGGTCTGAACACCATCAGTGTTGGGGCATCCACCACTTCCCTGGGCATGACCAAGCTGTGTGCCCTGCCACTGAAAGTGGCTCCTGGCATTGTGGCTTTCCTGGGGTGTGTGGCTGTTGTGGCATTGCCAGATTCAACTTCTGTTGCTCTCTGAATAAGTTTCCATTTAAATTATACCTGATGACTCTGTGAAAAGACATTTGAGGAAAGATTTGTCACACGGCCAGTCTTGATTTAAGCTCCTGTGCTGCACTCACCTGAGTATAAGGTTTATTCCCATCTGCAACTTGCCCAAGTAGATGTCCGAATGTCTGCACTTACCTGTCCTGTTGTCCTGTTCAGCTTTACTGTTTGAAAGATTTTAAACTGAAAATATGAATATGATTTCTAAGGCCGCATGCTAAGCTGATAATGACACGTGGGCACCTGTCAGTGGGCTCTGTGGGAGCTGCTGGTGTACAGGTACCTACCAGTGACAGTCTGGGTCTCTCTCAGAATGCTGTGGTTTATAATGGGATCTTTAAGAAGTTTTCCAGATTTTTCTTGGACTGCTGGATAGTATCTCCCTAATCTGACAGCCACTTAGCACACGACTTTAGCTTTGGGAGACAGGTCTGTGTTTTCTAGAGAGCTGAAGATTTAAGTGTAGGGCAGCTGTAACAACTTCAGTAATAATGGGACTGGGAGAATTTTCATCACCATTTTCCTTCCCAGTGGGTGCATTGTGGCTCCCACTCCTTCATTGTGATTTCATCATCATTAATGAAAAGAAAACTGAGTGCTCGAAGTCTTCTCACATTGTTTCTGTGGTACCATGTAATTTTATATAAGTGCCTTCACTCATTTTCAGAAGATTTTCTTATTTAATGGTATTCATTAAGATCTTTTCATCAAATAATTTAAAAGCATAAGTTTCGAATAGAATAGCAAAAAAATTACTGTATGACTTTATCAAAGTTAAAGTTAAGCCAATTGTTTCCTTGCACCTCCATAAGAATACAAAGAAGTCTTTGAGTTCACCTAGCTAAGAGCCTAAGCTAGCTATTCTTGATCTCTAATTAATCCTCCAATTTGATTAAATTTTCAGCACTGTAAAGAGCTCAATACATGTGGGCACATCAGATGGATCCATGTAGAACTGCTGCTTTAGTCACCAAAGTAAGTGATGTTACAAATAATTGCTACTACTGCAGTAATACCCATCATTAAGTCTACACAATCATAATAGAATCATAAACTTTGGGTAGCAAGGGACCTTAGAGATCATCTATTTCCACGCCCCCTGCATGGGCAGGGGCATCTTCCACTAGATCAGGTTGCTCAGGTCCCCATCCAACCTGGCCTTGAACACTGCCAGGGATGGGACATCCACAGGCATTTAATCAACACTTAATACACTACATACACACTTCAGGTTTATCTTTCATTACTATATAATGCTTGCCTACTAGAGTTTTATCCTCTAATTAGTTTATTGATAATGAAATAAAAAATTGAAAATTAAATGTGAGTATTGAACACAAGACCTGCCTATAGCTATTGAGGATGTGCCCTTTTTGAATCAGTGTACTAATATGAGAGGGGACAGACTCAAGCTCTGCCAGAGGAGGTTTAGGTTAGATATTAGGAAGAGATTTTTTATGGAGAGGGTGATCAGGCATTGGAATGGGCTGCTCAGGAAGGTGGTGGATTCACCATCCCGGGAGGATTTAAAGATGAGACTGGATGTGGCACTTAGTGCCATGGTCTAGTAACAACGGTAGGGTTGGACTTGATGTTCTTGGAGGTCTTTTCCAGCCTGGTTGATTCTATGATTCTGTAAGGGTAATAATATTCTGTCATGTTTATAGCAGTAAGGAATGAGTATCTTTTAATAGTTTTTTATCCAGTAAGCAATATATCTAATTGTTTGGACACTACTAAGTACAAAGGACAGGAAAATTTGCCTTTGATCCTTCTTCCTTCTTCCTTTCATCATGGCAGTGCACTTGCATTGAAGTTGTGAATATATCAGGTAAACAAACAGCTAGGGTGGCCTCAAAGCAAAGGAGGATTTAGAAGATGTGAAGTTGATGTTCAAATATCAAAGCAACAGAAGAATCCTATGATGTGCAATGTGTAAAGCGATTTTGATTCTGAGCAGTGGATCCAGCTTATACTACCTTGTTTCAGTGTACTGAATTCACAGTATGATTATTAAGGATATTAATAAAAGGCAATCAAAACTACTACTTTTGCTAATTATTCTTCAGTTTTGATTAGTATATAACTTATTCTAACAGAATGATATGAAAGCTTCTAAATCTTCTGCAATATGAACTCAAAATCCCTAATATCATTTCATGAGACTCCAAGATTTAAAAATATTTATAGAATTTTTTATTGAAAAAGTACTTTTTGTCTTAAACCAGAAGATTACAACATTCCATGTGAGAACACTGGGACACTCCATGCTCTTTTTAACAAACTCTTTTTTAAATCCCAACATGAACAGAGCACAGCTGAAATTGGGGCACTTCTCTGCCCACTTCTGTTTTCATTAAATCAGCAACTTAAACTCCAGAACTTCAATGAAAGCCTTTTGGACAATTTCCTGCT
>NW_008650222.1:119137-120283 GCF_000695815.1 Acanthisitta chloris
TGCAGAGAGAACCTGCTGTGCTTGGTTTGCCATTGGCATCAAGAAGTTGGGGAGAGTAGTGTTTGGTCCCTTCAACATCTGTTTAAGCAGACCCATCCAGCCCTGAATGCCATGTTGTGCCCCTGACAGTCCCGTGCCCTTGTTCCTCATGTAGAGCAAAGGTGAGTCTGCTGCCCAATCTGTATGCACTCTCCAGGCTTTTCTGTGGATGATTCATTAATTTTCAAGTCATCAGAAAGAAAAGAAAAGGAAAAAAAGGGACAAAAATACAAATCTGGAGGCAACAGCCCCAGGCACGGAACAGCCCTTACCTGTGGGATTCTGCCTTGGTTTTAAAGTGTAGGCAAAATCACTGCCTCCCCCCAGCACAATAACCACACCTTTTTAGCTCTTCTGTCTCTCCTGTCTGCTGTTGCTGTTTACCTCTGACTCTGTGATCTGAAAATGGAATTTCAGTGCTCTTCACCTCCATTTCAGTCTGCTGAACACACATGTTTGGAAAGGCATTGGTGGGGGATTTTTGCAGTCCCTCTAAGAGCTGTAGCTGGAGTACTCTTGCAATTTATGTCTTGTGTATGGTTTCAGGCTTCCCTGGATTTTCACTGGGAGAGAAATAAACTACATACAGATGGGAACCTGAAACATGGTATGAGCTATGGCATGGACTGGGCCAGATGGGAAATACAGCCAATGCACTGCACCTGGAATTGATGCAACAAACTATAAATGGTGCATGAGTGGATAAGAGATGCTGCCTGGAGCTCTGCTAGCCTGATCACCAGAAAAATCCAAAGGTAAAGCACTCAGTGTGCAGCAAATTGAAATTCAGTTCAAGTGAGGCTGAGTAGGTGTTTGTTCAGCAGCTTGTTTAGACTTTAATCATGGTTAAATCTTTTAGTTAGATAATTGTTCTACCAGCTGATAATTTGAATTGTATTGAAGAACAATATGCTAAAACATCTTCTGCGAGAAGCAGCATAGGAGATGAGTTTCGATTCCTTCTTGTTCATTTCTTGCATATCATCATGTCAGTTCTTATGTTTCTGATTAATTCGGTTGCCCTGCATGCATTTTCCCCTATAAACACTGACTCCAAATACACATTCCCCACCAGTGCCTCTGGCACTACAGCTTGGGAAGCCAGGA
>NW_008650222.1:120315-138929 GCF_000695815.1 Acanthisitta chloris
TTGGGTCAGAAGCTGTTGTTCTACTTCCAGCTGTGCTGTGGGATTTGGGACAGATTTCCTAGTGAGAATATGCCTGAGTTTTCTGTTTATATCATTATAGGATTTGGGATCTGTGTTTCTCATAGGCTTTGCTCTTCTAAGATCCATCTTGTTTGGTGGTTTCAAAGTCCTTGAAGCAAAACTACTTCTAAATTTTTCAAGTGGAAATGAGTCTTAGCTGTGGTTTGGGCTACATTTTCTTCACTTTATGGCATTGCTGTGTGCTGGGATGAAGAGTATTGCAAGTGTATTGGCTTTTGAGTTGTCCTGTAGGACACAAGTCACCACAGGAGGCTGTGTCCCCCCCAGATGCTATTCAGTGTCTATCAGTGAGCCATGACCTGTGCTGGGCTGGTGGTGCTTGGATGCTTGGAGACACTACTGTTTCCAGCTAGTTCCCTGCAGTTCCCTGGGCTGATGCTACAGTGAGGAAATCTGCATGCTGGAAGTCGTGAGATGTACCAAGTTCTCCATGTTGCCAGGGAAACATCCAGTTTGAGACATATCCCTAAATGTGGTTTTTCCCCAGTTTGCTCAGTCCCATGTCCTCATGGACTGCCAGTCTGGCTGCTGTTGGTGAAAACCAGGAGTGCCACAAAATCTGAGAGGGAAAACTGACTTTGGAGACATTAGGAAAGAAGAAACATATAAAGGAAATGGAAAACAAATAAGGAAAAAGTGATATATTTGGGTTTTTTTCATCTGAAGAATGAGGGGCTTTGCCTTGCTTCGGGTATTTATGCATTTGGGGAATTGTCATGCAGGTGCCAAAAATTGTGTGTTTTCAGGCAAGAGATTGCAAGGACTATGTGACCTTCATCTGAGGCTCAGTAAGTCCTCTAGGAGACCTCATGAGAGGGGGTTGAACTGGTCCAGGCAATACTGAGCACCAGGACAAAGGGCCAGCAGTCTGTGATGCGTGTTTACATACAGCACTGTCCTCAGCCTGCCTTGGGCACAGCTTTAGAGCCTGAGTGTGTGGGGCTGATACAGGGCACCCATCTGTGGCACAGCAGCTTTGGGGGATTAAAACAATTGAGCTGACAACTGGGTCCTGCTGCCAATGGAGCCAATGGCAAAGCACTGACTGTTTTCAGAAGCAGGCAAGCTGAGCCAAAATTTGCTGCTGCTATGTCTCATTTGCATGAAAGGTAATTACCTTTACTTTCAGGTTCACTTGCCTTTATGGAGGTGGGCATTAAGTCTAGCCCCTGCTGATATTTCAGTCTCCTTTGGATTGGTTTCTACAGCCTCAGAGGCAAGACTCATTTCAGGTAAAATTTTTTCTCATGTCTCCAGAAAGCATCTCGGTGACAGTCATGTAGTTTTCCCTGCTTTATTATTCAACCTGTATGGAAATTTGCTAAGAACATAGTAGTGAGGTGGAAAATCTGCTTGGACTGGTAATTCATCTGCTGGATATGAAACTTGTAAATGGTTGTCTGAATACAGCCCCAAACATGCTTTCCAAAGGAAATGTTCTGTCTGAGCATGCAACCCCAGAAACCTTGTCCAACTCTGCTTTGAGCAGGGGATGGACTAGAGAACTCCAGAAATACCTTCCAGTCTATGCTGTTATTACCGTCTACATTATAAAACTGCAAATACGAATTAGAAATAATGGTGAGACACACATGAGCTCTGGATGCATTTCCATTGGTGAACAGACACTTAAACATGCAAGCCAGTACCTTGTACTGGGGAAAAGTGATGTCAGCTATTTCTGCAATGTTATGGGGTGTCACTGGAGTTAGGCAGCAAGGCAGTAGTTGGGCTGAGATGGCTGCACTCTGCACAGCACCTCAAAACAGCCCAAAGTCAGGGGATATTTTATGTCTTTTTATATATCCCATCTGAAAACACATTTTTTTACCCCTGTTACCTCTGCTTTCTTTCTCTCATTTATTGCTTAACTACTTTCACAGACTTAATATTAAAGATTTATCATTAAGAATCAAACATGATTTGCCTGAAAGGTGTTGAAAATGATGTGTCCTGTAGTTTGCATTTGGATTGACTCTCTGCTTTCAGACTCTATGCTGTCAAGATCATTTAATGGGCAGCAGGTTCCTGCTTCTTTATTCAGTACTGGATGGGCAGTAGAAAGGCAGATGAGAACAAAAAACCTCAAGTCAGATTAGCAGAAAGATTAAAGCTTTTAAAGAAGAGATGACACTGTTTGTTTGTGTGCACATGGTAACTATTAGAAAATACATGTACAGATTAAAGGAAGCTAGAGGATAGTGGCAAAAAATCTAGGGAAGCAGCTCCAGTGTTTTTATTTATAAAAAGTTAATATCTGGAGTGGTAAGGACCAGCATTCCCTGAGTCACTGTGGGACAAGGATAGTGGGAGAGGTTGGTGTTTAATCCCGTAGGCAAGGGAGTGTTGGAGAAACAAAGAGCCCACAGGCTGAAAGGTGCACAACAAAAATTCAGAAGGAAATGGGCAATATGAGGAGAAACACTCTTAAACCTATTCTGGATTACCCTAGGCTGACTTGCACTAAATGCTCTATTTTTTTTCCCCTTCTTTGTGGCTATTACTAGCTTCTAACTATTTCAAGGTTTAAAAAATGTATATCAATTTCTTTCCTAAGCACAGGAAGTCAAAGAGCTGAATTTTAGCTGTTAAGCTAAAGCAGCCTAAATAAATGATTGCTGCTACATCAGGCAGCAAGTGTGCACCCATCCATGTGGCCCTGAGAGGGGAAAATTACTTCTGTTTCATATGATGACTGAGTTGATTAAAATATTTAGTAGTTTTTTTCTGTTCATGCTTTATCATGAATATTTGCATTCCCCTCTCAGTAAGAAGACAGCACAGATTTCCTTCTTGGCACAAAGTTAAAAACAGCCCCATTCATCTGCCTGCACTTTCAATGTGCAGCATGTGCTGTGCTTGTGGCCAGAGGCTCATGCTGATGTTTGTGCCTGTCCACTCTTTCATTCTGACTCTACCCTGGAACATGTCTGCGTCTCTCTACTGTCAAAACACAATGTTCTTCACTTTTTTGGCTCGCGTGGCCTTGGTGTACTGCATGTTACTGCCTCTACAGGACAGCACAGGAGGGGACAGAAATTTACCAAGAGCCCTTTTGTGGGCACACAGTGGTTGGTCCAGGCTGTAGTTGCACTGGAAAAATCTTGCATATGTTTTGGTAGTTAGGATGCTTTGATTGTGTGGCCCACATGAAAGGCCTGAGCTTTTCATGTGGGCCTCTGGACAAAAGCTGTTTTCCTTAGGCCTGTCTTGCTCCCAGTGATAGCTGAGATGTATTTGAGAAGTTTTAGCAGGTCCCTCAGAAGTCAACCTCCTAACTGCCTGCAGGGAAGGTGCAGGAGAGCCATTTCTAGCTTAAATTGTGATTAAATTTACCTGGCCAGAATTCCTTGGAAAAACCACAGCCTTTTTGTCTGGGCAGATGTATAGCTTAGCTGCCTTAACAGATTCAAAACACCTGAATGATCACAGTATTAAAACAGTATAAAGAGTTCTATAATTCAGTGTCACCTCATTATGGTGAAGAGAAATGTAATGCCAACAGTGACAAATACAAAATAACTCCAGTTGCTGATGGTACAAATTGGATTCAGCTGAAGCTTCACACATGCTCAAGAAGCTGGAGAGAATCAAAAGGCTGTTTAACATACTCGAGTTTTTGGGAGTAGTTAAAAGGCAGATGGTACCATACTCATTAATCAAGGGTTAGAGGAGAAACTGAACTGTTCAACACTGATTAAACCTGTTGTTGCTGCTATAACTGAAATACATCTTCAATTTGGAGCCTTCCTTAAAATTATAATGTGTTTTAGATTGTTTTAAAGGAGAGTCATGTTTGGGCTTTGCTGGGTAATATTTTAGTTCTCAAAATTGCAAGAAGTTCATCACTTAACTGATACAAACTGCAAGTTGAAATATTCTTGAATTGACCCATCTGAGGTCAGTTCTCCCCATTGGCATGAGTTGGGAAGCTGAGGAATGGAGGAGTCATAAAAAGGCAGGAGTGGGAGAGCCTCCCAGGCTGCCCCAGGGTGTGCAGAGCCAGACCCCCTCCTGCACCTCAGCAGGGCTGGGAATTCAGGTTTGTCTGTGGTGAGAAATTTGGCCACTGCAGCAAAACACAAGCACAGTTTCAAAGCTGTTTTAGCGAGCAAAATAAGCTCAGTTGGCAAATGCAGATCGTGCTGGCGCTATGGGTCTCTGCTATGTGTTTTGCCAGCAGAGAAATGTGGCAGATAGAAGCAAGTGTATCTTTAAAAAAATTCCACCACTAGTAGAGCTTGGCAGTGCTAGTGCAAACCTGCTGTGAGATGTCAATTCTCTTGGCCTCTGGCATGTTAAGGGAGGGATTGAAGCAAACACAGATCTTTCCTGGGCTCACTGATAAGCTTAATGGGGGCACCAAGCAGAGGCAAAGCCCCTCTCAAACTCCCTGCCAAAGGACTCCTTGTTCCCAGAGGCATCAGGGAGAGGAAACACTATATAAACTCTAATTCTCCAACATGGTTTGATGAGTATATCCGCTAAATGCAGGGGCCTGGGGATGGGGGCCAGATTTCCACAAGAAAAACATGCCAAAAGTGTCCAGAGTCTGGTGCTCACTGCAGGTAGGGCCAGGCTTGTGCCTCTGTTGGGTTCACAAACCACCAAGTGACCTCTCTTGTTGCTGGATGGATCCAGGTGCCACCAGATTTCCCAGAGCCTTGCATTTCAAGGGGAAAGCAAGGTTCTTAAATTACTTCTTTTTCTAGCTTTTCTGGGGAGCGTGATCTCCAAATCCCTTTGGAAAAGGAAATCACATTCTAGTTTTCATTGTTGGGCTTCATGTATGGGGTATTTTTGTCCCTCTATGGTGCAGCATGCTTTGTGTCTCAGAGCTATTAACCTTGAGAACGTGGGTGTTTGAGACTCAGTGACTTAAGCAGTTTCAGTGCTTTCCTGGGGCTTGATATATTGTTCCTGAAAATGCATCCTTAAAAAACTTTATTAGGAGAAACTGCCATTGGCAGAGCTCTCTTCCACCACAGCCCAGATCAGAGTTGTATGTGATGTGTTGAGGTTTATTCTCTCAGCTTGTTACACAGATTTTTAAGTCAGGCTCTTGGACAGGGGTGGGAGGGTCTGACCACTTTTACCTACTGAAATTAATAATAGCTACAAACTGTCAAGTGATGAAGGAATAGGAATGAACTTGAGGAAGGAATTGGACGGGGTTACTGTGCATCATTGCTCTAGCAGAGCCAGACTTCCTCCACTTTCTGTTCTTTAGGGATTTCTGTCATTAAAGCAGAAAATAAGGAAAGCAAAGAAAAATGACACCAGTTTACTTATTCAGTGAGTCCCTGGCAAGTGCAGGAAGGTCTGGCTGGTCCTTGGGGCATTAATGTCTCTTCTTCAGGGGCAATTTTTCTTTCCTGCTCTGTTTCTTCCCAGGTGTATGTGTGGATTAAAAGTCTCTTTGCATGATTTCTAGAAGAAAATAGCTGCAGCAGCTTGATTCAAACCTCTCAGAAAGCTGCAGTTCTACTTCAGCTCTGCAGGTAATGACTTTTGGGACTGCTCATGGTGGGGGTCATTGTACCCCAGTGGGGAGTTTGCTGAGGTTCATGATACTGTTAGTGTTGCTTCTCTGCTTGCTGCTGCATGGCACAGTCACATCTTGTAACATGAATACCACACCCAGCTCTTCCTGCAATTTTCATCATTTTTACCTGTTTTTCCTTGTCTTTCAACAGTTGTACAGGCATTCATTAAAAATGGCAAGAAAGAACAAGTACAATGCATAACTCTATGTATATATTCTCCCTCAATCTCCCAACAATTTAATAATCTAAAATCCTGTTGATTTGCTGCATCCAGACCTTATCCACCAGCAAGTTGCTCTGCTGGACTCTCTGCCAGCAGCACATGGCAAATGAATGAGAGGGGTGTGAAAGTGAGAGTGGTGTGAAAGAAAACACACAGAACAGTGTGTTTGTCTCAAAGCATGAAAGAAAGTGCTACTAGAGCAGAAATGGTGCTGGATTATCCTGTGCCATTCTCGTTCCTGAGGCAAGTGCTTCAGAGGGAGCCAGAGAGCCTCTGCAACTCAGCCATTCCCCAGGGTATTTGAGTTACCAACATGATTTAATATGGTCTGTGGTGCAAGGGGTAAAACCCTTTGACCTGATGCACTAATGCAAAGGTTTTTCTTCCTTGCTGGGGAAGGAGAACCAGGTAAGAAATGTCAAGAAAGAAAGGCTGAAAAGAAAGGCAAATAATCTGGTTGCTTTCTGAGACAGGAAGGACCGGTGGGACATTCAGTGGTGTTTGTTGTATGAGATGCCACCTGCATGGCTCAGGGTAGCTCACTTGCCCTGCGAACACAGCTGTGGTCCTTGGGAGATCACAAGTCATGGGGCACAGTGCACTGGTGCAGCCTTTGCAGTTCCCATCCCTCTTGGGAGGCAGAATTTTCTTTCCTCATTTTTCTTTGTGCCACTGCTGACAGCAGCATCTACCCAGGCAGAAGTTGTTACAAGAATTGCATTCCTTTTCTAAAATTGCTTCCACCACTGATTGCCTAAAAAGAAATCGAATGGCTGCCATGCCAGCTCTTAAATGAGAGCTGCTCGGAGACCAACTCAAGAGCTCTCCAGAGAAGTAGCAAATAAAAAGTCTGTTCTGTTTCTGGATACCTAATCTGCTCTAAAGTAGGCGGTGAGCCAGCAGGCATGGAGGGAGCTGTGTCCCCTGCTACGGTGCCAAGAGCTGGGCAGGCTGGCTGTGCTGCATGGCTTGCTCATACTGAAAGCTGGGTTGCTTGTTCTCCCTCCATGCCTTGGCTTTCCTTTTGATTTTAAAATGTGACCTTGGAACCAGAGTGGCAAACTGGAGGCCAATTGTGTGAAGACACTGTGGGGAGACCTGGGCCAGACTAATGCCTGTGAGCTGGGATGTGTCTGTTGGAAATGAAGCCTGCAGAAGAGGGAGAAAAAAAAAGAGCGTTTTGGGGTGGGAATAAGGTTGCTCTTTCCTGCCTTTGACCGCCAGAGGGGTGCTGGGGGTTGAGAGCCACTGAAAAGCAAAGAGTTTCTGGCAGAGGGTTGTGAGCCTCCTGACTACACCCTGCTGCGATGAGGATTTGGCACCCAAACAAAGTAATTCTGTGCTGAGGCGTTCTCTCCCAAAGATCTGTCTGAGGGGAGAAAAATAAAGAGAAGAAGAAAAACAGCCAGCATAAATCCCTTAGAAAGAGCAGATCCTGGTTAGCACTGCACTGCAAGCTTTGAAAATCAATGATGGCAATCGCAAGGTGCTGCACAAGAAGAAGAGTAGTTTGAATCGCAGGCACAGAGCTCCAGATTATTTGCAGACACCTGGGCCATGTTGCTGGCAGCTGGGTGAAAAGTCATGTCTCAAAATGCAGAAGTAAAAATGTCGTAGTGTGAATCATGGAGCAGGTGTCAGCCTTCAAAATGTTATGGTGACACTGCTATGTCAGTGACACCATATATGGTGACAAGCCCAAAGCTCAGCGGTGCCCTGGGAGAGGTTCCTGCTCCCATCATTTGGTGAACAACCTCAGAGAAAACAGCTGTGCCTGTTAAATGGACATTTCCCTGGAAAAGGGCTATTTACAAGGGCATGCCGTGATAGGACAAGGGGAAATGACTTTAAGCTGAAGGACAATAGGTTTGGATTAGATATTAGGAAGGAATTCTTCACAGTGAGGGTTGTGAGGCACGAGCACATGTTGCCCAGAGAAGCTGTGGCTGCCCCATCCCTGGAAGTGTTCAAGGCCAGCCTGGATGGGGCTTTGAGCAACCTGGTTCTAGTAGAAGACACCTGCCCATGTCAGGGGTTGTCATGAGATGAGCTTTAAGGTCTGTTCCAACCCAAATCATTCTATGATTCTGTCATTCTCTTATTTCTGACTTTGCCCTGTGTAGTTCTTCACTTTTCCCATTTTTCTTCAGCTCTGAGTTTTCCCTCAGTATTGAGTGATCACCTTGGCACAGTCACAGGGGTGCTGGCCCATGGGGACACCTTGACAGCAAAGGGTAGGGAGCTGTGGGTGCCTGGACCTGAGCCCCCAGAGCAGGGCTGAAGGTCTCAAGGTCTCATGTGGTGATATCTGAGCCACCTCAGAATATGGACATCCCTTCTCTGTGGCAGCCTTGTCATGCTGTTAAAACCTTACGGAAAGTTTGTGCTTGCATTCAAATACCACTAGTGACCAAGATGACCTCTTTGAGGCTGATCATTCTCAATTTTCTTTCTTACCCAAACTTATTTATTGAGGTCCCTCTTCTTTTCTATAGAAAGCTCAGATCTCCAGGATACTCTAAGTACTGTGCTCAGGTGGAGGCACCCCCATCTCTGAGGTCTTTCTTCAGGGTTTAATGAGGTCTGAAATTGTTGTCAGGCTGCAGAAAAGTTTGGTTGGTCCCTAATAGTTTGATTTCAGTAGAGGTGTTGTCTAAAAAGTCTCCAGAGTGCCTGTTTGTCTGCAGCAACTCTTTGAATATTTCTTTTCCACATCCACGCAGATTGGAATATCATTTTTTCAGTAAGGGGGTAGAATTAGCAAATTGATTGTTTCACTTTGAGTCTACCAGATTGTAGGAAATGGAAGCAAAAAATTTATTGTAAAAAATAGGAATAAAATTAGTGTTTACAAACCTGATGCTTACTAAACATTATTTTCTATTCTCAGAAAACAGCATGTTGGCTTTATTATCAGCCAAATAGACTATGGTGTCTGTAAGACTAAATTATGACAACTGTACCCCCACTGCATATCTGCCAACAATTTTTAATTTCTGCTGACAAGACCTTGCATGTGATTCAGGACTAGGATTTCAGAGAACACTGATTTTTCAGCAGAATATTATGAAGTGTTGAAGACTTACTGGGAGCCACCAGTCTAAGGCTGATGTTATTTATATCTTCTGTGTCTGGTACAAGTGATATATCTGCAAAGACAGTGAGGATCATATCTTACAGCCCATGCTGGTAAGGGCATTTCTTACCCATAAATTGAAAACTAATGTTTATTTCTCTTTAATTAAATACTCCATTAGCCAAAGACTGTGTTAAAATATTTAAAAGGAAGTAATGTAATCAATATACCAACTGTGCCACTACAAATATATTTCATATGCAATAAGTGCCAGGTTTCCTCTCTTTGCTGAATTATGAGTGCTTTGAAATGGATAAGGAGAACATTGTGGATTGAGATGATCTTTAAGTGCAGAACTAGTATTTTTTTCTTGGTTCTCATGAGGGCACTTCAGCAAGCTGCTGTCTTGATAATGTTCAGTATATTAATTGATTCATTTTTTTACGATAGGCAACACTCCTCCTAAAATCTTCATCTACTTCTTATGTATGTGTGTGTTTATATATGTATATGTATAAAATTATTATCAAAGTCAATGGATTTTGTGCTCCCCTTGGGCTTGCTCTTCGTGGTTTTTTTTTATTTGGGTCATCCACGCTCAGGCTAGAAGCTGATGGGACCACTGCAGAGGGTGTTGCTTCAGTGGAAGGTTTCCTCTTGAGTGAGGCCTGGGTGAGATGGGTTAATGCTCAGCTGCTCCCTGCTCCCTTTCCACAGTGTGGAAGGGCTCCTGTTCCTGCTCCTGTGTGATCACTGATGTTTAATCAGGCAGAAGAGGCTTCACATCTCAAAGACACCAAATTCTTTCCAAAATATCCCCAAAATTGAAGTGACCAGGTGGAGGAGTACTGAGATTTCTTTTCTTCTTCAGTCCGTAGGGAACCAGAATAAAATCAGGCTTTAAAACACTGAGGAAACAAATACCTTTTTATCTCAGCAATATAAATATTCTGCAGCAACTTCTCTCCCTCACTGGTATCTGGAGAGACTCAACCAGAAGAGTAATGTGTCTGATTTAGTGTCCACATGTTCTCAGCATGTACTTTCTCCTCTCCTGTTGTTGCCTTGCAAAGTGTCAGTCAGTTGTACCCAGCTAATCAAGGTGAATTTTTGTAGTCACTTTCTTACCTCAGAAAAATATTCCTAGTGGTGTGATATAAAAAAAGTCCTTTGTGAAGATAGTCTATCAGTTGAATTAGTTTACATGTGCTTTTAATACCAAGAACCTCAAACTGCTTAAATATAATAAAAATGAAATGTCAAGCAAATAAAAGTTAATTAAACACACAATGAAGGAGGCTTAATTTTAGTCCTAAAAGGAGCTGAAGCTTTTGCAGAACATATCTACAAAGGTAACAAAATCCCTGACTGCAAGATGTAAAGCATCCCCCAGTCCCTGACAAGAAATGAGGATAGCACCTGAAGACCATCCATGCTTCAGACACTGCCAGAGGTGGAAGGGTTTATTTGCCAGGGGTTTGGGGAAATGAGAAGGCAGTGAATTAACACAGAACCTCCACGAATTGTTGTATATGACTAATGTTCTTGAAAACCATTGTGCAGAAAGAGGTCTGAGTTATTCCAAACCCAATGCAACATGAGATTGAAAGGTCAGTTCCTTTCCCATTGAAGTAGATGGGGGTGTGTGTTTCACAGGCAGCTAGGCTGAGCTCCAGGCACTTCTCAGCACACTTGTTTCAGCATTTCAGAAATGCTGAGGCAATGAGGAGAGCCAGAAGAGCAAATGAGACAAGGCAGCTAATACTGCACCTGACTGGAGGCTGCAGCATGGGCAGATGGGTGTCTGCTGCAACAAGTGTTTGCCTGACTTGGGCACAACAGTGGAGATTTTCATGGGAATGCTAATTTCCCTTGCTGAGACTCTTAATGAAGGGAATAAAAGGGTAATAAAATGCTTCTCCATCACCATAACTCCATCAAGGATGCACACAATGAGTGTGTGCTCTGGTCCCTCCCTGGGACCACAGGGTCCAGGTGGAGAGTAGGGCTGCAGGAAGAGGCAACATCCATCTCTGACTGTACCTGACCCTTCAGGACCACAGACAGGGCAGGGAATGTTTCTTTTGAGTAAGAAAAAAATGTACAAAAGCCCAAAGGCAAGGCTTGCCAAATCCAAAAAAAGTGATGCCAAATCAAAATTACAGAGGTGAGTGGGGCTCCTCTGGTGGGAAGCCTCCTGCCCTGGCCAGGACCCAAAGCCTGCTTAAATGACTCCAACCAGTGGTCTTATGCTTGAGGCTTATTGCTTTATAGCCAAAATA
This sequence comes from Acanthisitta chloris, assembly GCF_000695815.1. Taxonomy (NCBI): domain Eukaryota; kingdom Metazoa; phylum Chordata; class Aves; order Passeriformes; family Acanthisittidae; genus Acanthisitta; species Acanthisitta chloris. The sequence goes on from NW_008650222.1 coordinate 131,524, forward strand.
AAGATGCCAGGACTTGTTCACAAACACCCCCAAAACCACTCACCCTGAGAGTTGTAACTTCAGGTAGCACTTCAGGAAGAGAGGGAGGGAGAAGGGGGTTTTGCTTCCTATTTTATTTGTGTTAAAGGATTGCATGCAATATTTCTTGATTAATTTTGAAAAGATGTAAGTTAACAAGAGAAGATATGAAACCTGCTGTATTTAATCCTGGACTCTACAAGGCTTTCCTCACCCTTGGCCCATTGGCACATTGTGCTGAATTTCTTATTGGATAACATAACATAATTTCAAATCCCAGGAAGTAATAAAATGGCCAAAATTTTAGAGCCTCGGACTGATGGGCTCAAGCTCTTTTCTTTAGTGTCTGCCTGCATTCTGCATGCTTTTTCTTAGTACCATCTATGAACTCTTTACACAAAGGTGTTGATATTTTGTTAAACCCTTCACATGTAATCTTTAACAATATAACAGCTTTGTTACTCACTGTAACAGATTAAACATTCCTTCTCTGAGCTGACCTAGTTTGGAGGTTAAAATTATACAACCTAAAAGGAAAAAGAAAAACTGGGGAAAAAAAAAGGTGCTCTCATTCTAATTGTATTATTTTGCAATATGAAAAGAATAGAAAATCAGCATCATCAGGAAAGCAGACTTCATCTTGGCAAGTAACTTTTTTTTGAAAAGTAATTGTAGGACCAGACTTGCAGCATGGATAACCCCTAAGGAAAATCTCAGCTGTGGCTGTGCTGTGTTTGCAGGTGGTGTGGCCTCTGGAAGCACTGTGCTCCGGTCTGGGACTCCAAAGTGTCACATCTCACTCAGCTTTAAGTGGGGCAAGGGTTAGAATTAGTGGCAGGCTGGGGAATTGTTTATCTAAAACTCAGGCTTGATGCTGCTGGGTTGCTTCTGCATCCCCCAGCCTGAGTGCAAACTGTCAGCATTGAACTGTAGAGATCGGCTGATACTGTCAAAGGCAAGGAGATAGAAACTGCCTTGAGCATCCTCACCATGGAGTGGGATTGGGTAGGTGGTTGCCTTTGGTCTGCAGAGGAAGGGGAGACTTGCCTTGCTTCAACTATTCAAGTCCTGTGTGCTCCTGCAGGATTGCACATGACAACATGCAGAAGGAGGAGAAACGTATGTGAATTGTCCTGTGCTAACGTGGGCAGAGAAGCTTTGGCCCTGCGCTGATGCTCCCAGTAGCATGGCAGAGCAGGTTAAATCTGATCTGTGGCCACATGTGATGATGCTTCTGCTGTTGAAATTTACCCCTCTTGTGGTCACAGCACTGGTCTGAGAGGCAAAGGCCTCAAAGCCCTGGTCACAGCAATGTGCTGAAGCTAAAAACTGTCGCTGCCTCAAACACCTCCTCTATTGGATGTCTCATCCTTGGAGCATGGGAGAGGGAGCAGGGATGAAGAAGGGGATAATAATGCAATGACAGTCCTTCTTTTTACATTTTTTTCCCTCAATACTTACAGGAGGAGAAGTAGATTTTGTTACTCTGTTGATGACCTTGCAGTGCAGTGCAACGAAAACCAGCCAAAATATTGCTGCTAGATGCACAGCGTATTAATTGCACAAAGACATGAGCATACAGGTCCTTGGCTGGGTAGTGGCAGACAGCCAGTGAGTACAGTCATACATCAACACTTTCTCTGTGGAGGAGCTGTGGGATTACCTGTACATCTTTATATGTTCACTCTGGGTTATAAAAAAGGAGCACTTTGCTAGGCTTTTCCACCAGTGATCAATGGTGTGAGCTGGCTGTGGGAAGGGAACATGCAATAAGCCAGAGGCAGCACAGGACAGAGCAGCTGTACCTGCGATGCTTTCCTCACCATGAACAGTCCTTTCTGTGTCCCCTGACCACTCATGGCTCCATCTCTCAGCAGGGCATCTCGCAAGGACCTGCACAGAGGTGCCAGTCAGCCCAAGGCATGCAGGGAATGGCACAGATTCATTAAACACATTTCCTAGCTGTGTGCTATTAGAGAGGTCCTGGGAAAGGACTTTTGTTTGGCTGCTGAAGCAGTAAAAATGAAGTGATATTTGAATTACTGCTTTGCCCCTTTCATTTCTAAAGTGGGGACTATGAGCACATTTGCATTTAGTTTCCCCACTCAAGACACATTATGCTGTGTCTTATCTGGCAGGACTGGCCACCAGATTCTTTCCTATGCTGTTGCTGGTCCCAGTGTCTCCAATGATTATGCAAAGCACTGGATTCCACATGCTCCTTCCAGATTTATCAGTGCAATTTGCATATGCTTAATATTTGTGCCTCACTGATGTAAAACTTGGTTATTATTGGCCTTTATTAACTTTTTTTGTGAAGGTCATTATGCTGCTTTATGGAGGTGTTTAAAATGTGCAGAACTTGATGTAGATGTTTTGATTGCATGCATAAAACTTGTAGGAGATACTGTAATAAAGCTTATGGAGCAGCTAGTAAATGCCCTCCTGTTTGGAAGGAACTGGATGTGCTTTGTGTTTCCTGATGAGTGGTTCCTTGGTTTCAAGAAACGATTTTCCATTAATCAGGGGATATTTCAGCTGCAACTTGCCCCATGTGTCTGTGTGGGTTGGTAAAGGAGCAAGTGTCATATTTTTGTGAGCCTGGGTCTGCTGTCTGGGAAACTTCCACCACTGCCTGTTGCAAGCCATGATCTCTTCTGTCATATACTAGGTAACTCTTCAAATTTTCTCTTTCAACAAGCAAGTAAATATAAAAACTGACAAAATTTTAATACTGAAAATGCTTTTGTTTTACTTGCTGGATTGATATTATTGTTTCAAAAAGGCCAAAAAAAAAAAAAAAAGGGACTTCTTTTGCTTGTTGGAATAAGAGCACAGTTCAGAGAAGCATGGAGAAATACAGGGAGAATTCTTCTGCCAGATGCAATGTGTCCATCCAAACAGCCCTTCATTTTTGGCCATGCAGTGCTGGTGATCTCTTATTGCTGCCGAGGGTGCAAGATGAGGAAGAATTGGATTGAACAAGGTTAAATAATCTTTCAGTCCTCCCCTGGTACTGAACTCTCAAATATCCTGAAAGATCCATTATTTATCTTCCCTATATAGAGGTTCATAGTGACTTATTTTCAGTTTGTGTGCTCTGAACTAGTATCAGGAATGAATGTTGTGCAATTAATTCATTTATCAATCACATTTAGTGAATGGATTGTCTGATCTGAATTACAGAGAGAAAAATCAGACAGATTAATGCCTTTTCTTAACTGAAGCAAAACCAGTGATCAGAGCTGGCTGAATCAACCACAAAATGAATTGCCATCATTTCTGCGGACACAAGTAGTTTCTGCTGTGTTTGAGGTCATCTTATTCAATGTCCATGAAGCAGTCAGGCATGTTGGCAAAGCTGGGACTTCTCAGAACATCAGCCTGTGTGGTAATTCATGCCAGCCTGCCAATATTCATCTTTTATTGGCCTTTTTCCTTTCAGAGGAGGAAGAACAGCTTGGTGTTTTCATCCCTCTCCCTGTCAGTGCCTAGCCATTATGAGAGAAACTGATGATGGAACTAAGGTGTTTAAATCACAGATCACAGGAGTGCAGCAGGGAAACCTCCCTCCCACAGGAAGAACCTCCACCATACCACCTCTGTGCTCTGGCCCTGGGGAGATGCATTGACAGATCTGTATTCAGAACTGGGGGCTCCAATGGGAAGGTGTTTTTGGGCAAACTGAGCCAGGTGTGGTCCTAGAAATGCACACTGCTGGAAGCAGTGGAGATGCCACGAGCCAGGCAGAGCATGCTTTACTTTGTATCCCATAGCTTATGGAAAGAGGCTGTCACACCACTGAACTTACCTTCCTGGTGCCCTGCTGCTGGGAAAGGGGCTAAGACTTGGGGTAGGGGTGGAAAGCAGTGGGAAAAGTGGCTGAGTATTTGGGAAATGCAAACTGAAGAACTTGAGATCTTGGTGAACTCAGAAAGAGCATTCAGATAGGCCAGTGGAGTGCACACTGCCTGCTACCTGTTGGCTCCACATGGTGCCTGGGATGGGAAGCAAAATTGGTGGAGAGTCCTGAAGGGTCTGGTGTCAGTTCAGCTGAGCCTCTGAACTGGTGATGTCCTCCTCAATGCAACAGGGGAAAATAAATCCACCCAGAATAGCAAAGGCTGAAATGGGCAGAAGCAATGACTTCCTGCTATGGAGAACCACTGCCCAAAACCTCTTGTATCACCTCTTGGGAGCCATGCAGAGGGGAGAGGAGCAGCCAGGCTGATCCACTTGGCCGTCACCTCCCTTTTATTCCTGAGAGAGCTCACATAATTTAGAGTTCCCAAAAGCAAAAGCCTGCCCAGAGCCAAGCAGATTGTGGGAGAGCAGCTCCCTGCCAGCCTCCTGCCTGTGCTCTGGCAGGCACAGCCCACCAGCCCATCCCTGCCTTGCTCCCTGGGACACTCTGCCAGTTGAGCTGCTCATGGTGCCAAGTTTTGGCATGTTCTTTTGTGCAAGCGAGTTACCCTCTGAGAACACAGAACTGCAGAGCTAATCTCTGTTCTTAATTTGCCATTAAAGTTTATTTTCAGCAAATTATTCAAAAAATCCACAGCGCAGCTGTTCCACATTAATCTCTTCCTTCTTGCAATTTTTTTCTTTGGCAAGAGGCAGTTTGTGTCTCTCTGGTTTGTTGCAGAGCCTGATGAGCACTTGGGGCAGGGAAGAAGTTTATGGAGTTGGGTTTTACCCAGCAGGAACTTGGAAAGGAGGTGAGGAAAGGTCCCACCCATCACCCAAGACATCTCTGTCCCATGCCAGTGCAGGTGAGGGCAGGGGTTTCTGGGATTAAGGAGAGAGAACTTGATCAGAATTATCCTGCCAGCCTCATCACTAACAGCTGTAAAGGCTGTGCATGGGCCAGCTCATTTCCTTTACTAATGACAAGGGATAAATACTGAATGTTGCCTTAAAATCAGATTAGTGCCATGTTACTCAGTGGGCAAGAGAGAGCTGCCTCTGGGTAACAGTGCAAAACTCCAAATTTAGTTTTACCATTTTAATCACCCTTTAGGCAGCTAAAAAGTCATCCACTTCCAGGAACTGTGAAAACTTTCTTCAGTAGACCTGTGCAGAACCATCTGCTTCCAACAGGGCATGCACCTTGTCTCTGGGGATGTTTTCTGAGTAAGCCTTGTCTCTGCCCGTTCCAAAGCTCTGACAAAGCAGGGCATGATGCTCCATGTGTCAGGACTGCGTTACCTGGTCAACACTCCTCTAAAATAGAGAGCTCAGAGTCGCAAGCCTTAGCCATCAACATAGATTAGAGATCTGCTAACTGGAGGTAATCATCAAACCTAGACCCCAGTGCCCACACTCCTGCACAGGGACTGCCCAGCTTGGGTTTATGTCATGTCACTGGTCTGGGAGAACTTCCAGTTTCACCAGCAGCAAGTTTGTGATTTCTAGCAGTGACCAATTCAGGACCATTGTAAAACAGAAACCCACGCTGATACTAATGGAAAGGACTGCATATCAATTGATAGCATGACACCAGCTGTGGGTCAGGAGCTGTTTTGAGTCCTTGTAATGAATTTCTGGACACAGTTTTCTAGCTCTGGTACAAATTCTTTCCTTAGAATACCATGATGTTGCAATAGCTCATTGATGTTGTAGTCTTGAAAGCAAGTTCTCTTTCATAGGTCCTTTAAACATGAAATAGGTGATTTGAACTAACCATTAACTACTCTTGAATTTCATTTTTTAATATTTGTATTAAATAATAGTTTGAAATCATATTATTATGCAACATCTTTATTGTTTATTTTAATTGTTCATTGAAATATCTACTAACTGTTATGAAATGTTACTAACTGCTACTTGACAAGACAAATTGATGCCCTTAAATACACAAGCCAAATTTGTAATGCAAAGTCAATTTTTCTAGGTACCTTTAAGCTGTTGCAATTGCAATTCTCAACCCAGTTACTCAGAAACATGTCTGCACTACCGTGATCTTTTAAAAAGTTTAATTTATTTTCATAGCCAGTTGTGTTTTCCCTTGTTAATAGACTCTGAAATAGTCTGAAGCAGGAGGAGACTGGGCATACAGTCAGAGCAGGAAATGTCAAATGTGTAAGGTGGAAAATGTTACGTATCTCAAAATGGAGAGTTTAACAGAGAAAAACTGGCAAATATGTATGGCATAATTCTTTCCTACAAATTTAAGACTGAACTCTTCTGACTCATCCATTCTGTGTACCACACTAATAGAAGAAGGAAGGAAGGAGGATCTGGCTTCTCCCAAGCCTATGGGATTTTTTCTGTTGAATTCAATGGAGTCAACATTTCTGCTTTTTAGCTAGTGGTACCATGTTTTGAACCATGAGCGAGATGCTTTTCTCCATCTAAGCAAAACTTGCAGTAATTAGTATCACACCTCTCAGAACTAGAGGCAATTAAATAGTCTTTGGTACATTTCTGCCTTCCCTTTAGTTCAAAAGTTTAATCTCGGCAGCTAAACCATCCACTCTTAGATTCATGTGCTCTAATACTCTTTGTTACTAGCCATAGAGGCCTGTGTGAATATGTACAGGGAGGGAAAAGCTTGACTGCCTATTGCTGTCTGGCTCTGTGCTTGATATGGAGCTGGGTTGGTAAGCATAACCTGGAATAACAGTGCTCTGAATGTTTTCTTATCTTAGATCTGTTCCAAAGATCAGAAAAAAACTACCAGTTGTCAATTTTGATAATGTTAATGAAGAAATGCATTCAGGTACAATTTTATGGAATACAGCCCTGCATCTGTTAGTCAAATGAAACAAATTCTTTAATTAGAAGCAGTAAGAGAAGTTGTAAAAAGACAGTATGTCTAATTTGAGCCACTGCAAAGGAAAGAAACTTCAAAAATTTAAGATGTGTTGCACTCTTTCTGCAGCTTTAGTTATATCTCAGTATTTTGGATTCATCTTACTCTTCTGAAGAAAAAGGTTAATGGGCTTAGAAGGTTGTAAGCAAGGAGAGACTAGCTGAGGGAAAAGGAGGCTCTCCAGAGTCTTTGTAAGAAGGTGGATTCTCTGACATCCATTGTTGTAGAGAATTAGTTTCCCTGAAAACCTGTTAATCTATAGGCTGCAGTGGCATTGGAGAGCTTTGTTGGCTTGGCAGGTGTCCCTGGTGAGGAGCACAGTCTGGAGCAGTGGACCTCGCTGAAATTGGTGGACTTTGGGTTGGACTGAAACAGTTTGTGCTGCTTGCTCCAACCTAGATGACCCCAGAGAGACCAGAGTTCATACTGTACTCAATGCTAAGGTTCCCCTTAGCTCTTTGGTCTCCTACATATCATTCACATTTCCAAAAATACTAGATCTCTGGCCATGCTGCCAAATCCGTAAGCAGCATTACCAAGCCTAACAATACATGTCAAATTAAGTTTTCCTGCT
>NW_008650222.1:138952-149210 GCF_000695815.1 Acanthisitta chloris
GTACAAGCAGGAGATACCCCTCTATAATTATAGAAATCCCCATGAACCTGCAGCTCTGGTGTTGTTCTTGGCTGCCACACAGCCTGGCAGACACTCTGGGGTGAGGTGCAATCCCTGGTTCATCTAAAGATGCTGTTAACACCTTATACAATATGATGGTTGGAGGCATATTTTCTTTGGAATATACCCATGCCCTGACAAACATTTTCCCTTAAATTACAAATGGCCTTGGACAGAGTCTGTGAGAATTGCTCTACCTTCCCATTGCACCTGACTGAGACCAGAGGTTTGTGTGCAAAGTCCAGCACCCAAATTCCTGCCCCAGTCATGAAGCTTTAGGTTCCTCTGTAAAGACTTTGTGGGTTTTGTGAAAACGTGTCCTGGAAGCATTTTTCTTTCATTTTGCTGAGGAATGAGAGTGCTTTGAAATCTCAGGAATGATCAGGTTAAATCATACCCCACTGAGGGTACAGGAGCTCTGCTGTAACACCTTACCAAACAGCACAGCAAGAATATGCCCTTTCCTTAGCAAGTGGAGTCTCTCCTGAGCTGTCCTTCTCTGCAAGTCAGAGCAGAACTGAACCTCTTCACATTAAATGGAAGTAATTTCCTCTTGACACAAGTTTATCCTGATGTAAGGGCTAATTGATAGCTCGCAGGGCACTTGTGTTTTCCAGGCTGTTGGTTTTGCTCTAAGCACAAATTTACTCAGTGATGAGAATATTTTGACGACTCTGCCTATCTGTGCTCAGGAACTGCAGTTTGGTGTTAATTTTCTGGGTGTGTTGACCCAGTTTTAAAGCCTAAATTGAGCATGCTCTAGATTAATATGGAAATACTGTAGTTGGCAAAATAAAACAAAGAAACAGTGTAAATAAGCAGAAGTACAGTACATTCTGCACAAAAACTTTCAGGAGAGTTCTGCTTAGCTGGCAGAGACATGTTTTTGTCCTTACACTTCCTCCAGGAGGTAATTGTTAAAAAATGATGCAATTCAGCTTGAAGAAACATGTCATTCTGACCCACTTGCATGTCCTTGTGGACACCTCTCTTCAGCAAATCCCTGTCTAGCTGAAAACACACAAAAATCAACATGTCAAATCAAACAGAATTATTTTTGAGGATAAGGCACATGTTGCTTCATTATTCCTTTGCCACCCCAGATCTAATATATGTCTCGTTTAGAATTCTCTCTCATTCACGTTTGTGGTGTTTATTTCTATGTACTTATCAAAGCTTATTTTTAGGCAACTCATGGCTCATGCTATAGGAATAAAGAAAACCTTCCTGGTTTTATGTGTTGTTGTGTGAGTGGAGCTGAGAAGACTGTGCTTGTTTTCTTTAGATGATATAACAAATTAGCTTCTTCCAAAATATTACGCTCTGGGGACTGCGATCGCAGGAAGCAGGAGAGAACATTTGAATACATTACCAGAACTCTGCAATACATACATGTGTTTGTTGTGTACAGAACAAGGTTTTAAACAGAAATGTTCAAACCATTTTGCTACAAACTTTCCTAACAGTGTCTTTGTGCTGTCCACCAAGTCAGAAAAACATCATCATAGTTGATTTTGGTTCATTTTTTGAATACGGAAAAACATTTATACTAATTATACACGCACAAAAAAAATAGTAAAGAAGCTCTGTGCTCCTCTCTTATTTTTGTGATCCAAAATCTGGCTATAAATAAGAGTGCATTTGCTTAATAGAGAAGTATTATCACTTTGCTTCACCATTTCCCTCTTAGGTAAAATTAGCTGTGTTGCTAAGCCATCAAAATGCAGCTAAAAGGATAACAATGATGAGCCCAGCTGTGCACCTTATGCTCCCACGGAGCTGTTCCTGTCCTTTGTTTGTCACTGCCTTTTGTCTCTTCTCATCCAGGAGCACACAAATTATGGCATTGCCATTAAATGTAGAGTCTCCTTGGCCACATTTTATTCCAGCAGCTGGTGGGAAGGTGACATGGATACCTGCTCACAGTCCCTCCCCAGAGCCTTTTTGACTGGGGCAGAATGAGGAATAATAGCTAGATTATTACTGCTGCACAAAGGCAACAGATTACTGGTTGAAGCAGGTAATTATGATGCTGAACACAGCTAGGAAAGTTAACATCTTGGCAACTAGTTTAATTATAAAATGAAACCTCACCCACAGTATGTTCTGTATGCAGGGGAACTGAGGAAATAGCATTTGCTCAAGCCAAAATATCAAATTTGGATCAGATTTCCCTTGCTTTGAGATAATAAGTGTAGGATTTCACATCTGGCCGTTCAGGCTGGGCTTGTTTTAGAAAAAGCATCATCAGTAATTTCACTTTTTTACTGAAACCATCAGAAATTGCTTACCAGGGTTTTGTAGAATGGTGAATAGCTTCTTATGACTTCTAACTTTGGCTTGATGGGTTTCCTGTTCCTCCTGTTAGCTTTCATAATGGAGGGGAGAGTCTAAGTGACAAAAACAGCAAGGAATAAAAATTGTGTTGGCAACTGCAAGCTGTGTGAGCATTCAGACTGCCCCAAATGTGGGTGTCTGCAGAGTTACTGCAGAGAACGGCAATGTTCATAAGCAGATTACTGAGTCATGAGCATGTTTTGAATGTGATTACAAGCAGAGAGACAGAATTAGTCTTTGATTTCCATAAAAAATTAATGAAGGAGACAGACAGGGACAGACAAATTGGAGAGTTCACTTGGTTAATTTCCTACCCAGCAGCTCTTGTAAATATTCCTCTTATTTAGCAAAGAAAGATACTAAATCTATATTGGTTACGTTGGCCAAGAAAAACTATTAGTGTGCTAGAGGTTTACCTGGGGGCAAACTGTCAGCAAATTAAAAAAGCAACAACATGCTCATTTTGGGACATTTTGATGCATCTTTCACAAGTGCAGTCAATTAAGAGCTCCTCTGGAAATGATGTTTGGCTGCAGTGCTCCAGTACGACAGCTCTGCCTTTGCGTGAGCACCAGGGGACTGATTCACTCCCCTAAAAGTACAGAGTCTAGTTGTGTTTTAAAAGGATATTATTTAAATTATGCTCTGCTACAGGTGGGACGAGATGGGCTGAGCCCATCATTAATGCTAGAGACACAGTAAGTGCAACATCTCTAGGTTATCATTTTGTTTCTTTTATTCATAGCTGCAGGGCAGCTTGTAATTGAAATAATGCAGCCTTAGCAGTGGGTCTCTGAAGCAGGGCAGTGTGGTTCACACCCTTTTCCATGGATTTGGTTTTGAATCTACAAGGCCTAGCTACTGACTTTAACCAATATTTAACTACACTTTACATCAGCCATGCTCCCTCAACTTTCACTCAAGGCAGCCAAAATGCCACCATTGAGCAGAAATATCTACTGTTCCAGATAATTTGTGAGGAACAAAGAGTTCTGAAGTTGTCGTCTACAAAATAAAGTTAGCTCTAATTTGCACAAAATACCAATGAACGTTTTTGCAGAGATTTCTTACCCAGATCTAATGTCCTGTATTTAGACTATTTACAGATGGTTAAACGATGAGATGATGAGTTCAGTCCCTATTTAAGTGCAACTCACAACAGAACAGTAGAAGCTATGCTTTAAAAGGAATAATTGCCCTAGCTATAGAAGACTTTGTTCCCATGGAAAATGGCTATGAAAGTTGTGTTCTTTAATTGTTTTCAACTTCTTTTTCTTTTTTTTTTAAATCTTTTGAAACGCTGACTTTTCAGTGGGAGGCAATAAAACTGTTGAAAAGCTCATGATGGAAATGGGCATATCTGGCTGGGTGTATTCAACAGATACCTTCCCTGTGTAAAAACATTAACAAAGACTCAGCTTTAGGATGAAAATATTTCATATGAGAATATTAATGTGGACTAGTTGACATCAAGGATGCAATCTAGAAAAACTCATGCCCACTGTGTGTTGGGAGGAATAGCCTGCTGTAGTAAACAAGGTGCTATTTCCTTAGACATCTTGCAGAATTATTGGCAGGTAAGACCCATGTATAGTTTCTGCTTTTATATTCTCTGCTATGATAATATCTGCATCAGCATCTCTGTGCTACAGAAGTGCCATAAATAATTCATGTCTTCATTTAAATAGCTGTGGATTTATTTCCAATTGGCATGGAAAGGGCCTTTATTTTCTGTATCATTGTGCACAATTGTCATACTAGCCTCTTATTTCAAAATGTTTGTGAGTCACTTAGAACACATCAGTAAAACAAATTACAACAAGCCTAGCCTGAAATTTAATTAGCTGATCAACAATCATAGTTCTGTACTTTCCTAATACAATGCATCTTTTTGCAGAGAGTTTGAAAGGCATTGTCTCCACACCTGAACCCCTTATTCTTCTCTTCTCCCAGGAATCTAGCAGGAGGGCAAGAGGGCACAGACTCAAGCTCTGCCAGGGGAGGTTTAGGTTGAATATTAGGAAGAGATATTTTACAGAGACAGTAGTCAGGCATTGGAATGTGCTGCCCAGGGAGGGGGTGGATTCACCATCCCTGGAGGTTTTCAAGCTGAGACTGGATGTGTCACTTAGTGCCATGGTCTAGTAACCACGGTAGGGTTGGACTCGGTGATCCTTGAGGTCTTTTCCAACCAGGTTGATTCTATGATTCTATGAAAACATTAAACAATCCTGTTGATTGCCCTCTGTTGAGTAACAGAGGTCCCTGAGAGACATTCTAGATTAATTAGTTTTGTGTAACTCAGCAAAGCAGAAAGGAATGTGACTCTCATGGCTCTGCAAGCCTTGCCCCCATAGGGTTGGTCACCCTCTGGCCACAGGGTCCCTCATGGGGATTAGCATTTCACTCTGGTTCTCTGTGAAAAGTAAGCCCATACAGTCTTCAACTCTACACTTTTCCCGTTCTTCTAGAAGAATGTACCAAACACCTTCCTTTAGATTAGGATGAGGCTGGTGTTCCATCATGGCTGTGCCAAGCTGTACTGCTTGTTTCTGTTTTCCAGAGGACTCTTATATCTCACTTGCAGAGCATTCAGGCAGGTGGACTAAAGCAACCCATCTCACTTTGCCAGCTACAGAGTAAAAGAATGTATTTTGGTAGACCTTGAGAAAATTTAAAACTAATTCAGCAGAACTTGTAGCATTCTGTAGAGAAACACACTAAAAATAATCTCCAGGGTCAGCAAACATGTTCTGGGTAGAGAAAGAATTCACTTAGTTATGTGAAGAGAAATAAAATGGGTAAATTAAAGCAATCCAGTGTGGGAGGCAGCTCCTGCCACACATGGCACTGTACAGCTGGAACACGGACTGCTCATATTCACATTAGTTATTGCTGAGCTAGAGAGATGGATATCTACACGGGTTAGGAGATGATTAAAAAAGCCACAGATAAAGGCATTCAGGGTAGCTTAGAGCAGAGCAGAAGCACAGACAGGAAAAGGCAGCACAGCCTAGAGAAATACAAAGCAATGCAGATAGCAAAAACCCAAGTGGAAAGTGTGCCTTGATTTCATATTGTCCAAAAAGAGCCCAAGACAAAGCAGAAACTCTGCCGACCAACCTGTGAGGGAGCAAACGGTCTTTCAGTGTTTAGTTTTCCTGTTTCCAGCTGAAAAACAACACAGTGGCTAGGATTCTCCCCAACTTTCTCTTCAGTTTTTATGGTCATGGGAAATTGTTTCACAGTTTTCTCTATAGGTCATTCTGGATTTTTTATTTAAGGCTCTTTCCGAGTATTAGACTGTAAGCCTTTCCTTCTTATGAATTGGAGTATTTCTGGCAAGATTTATCTCTGGTGGAATTACTTACACCCAGATCTCAAGCCCTAACTCACTGGTATGAGAAAGAATAAAACCAGGGTCCTTCTCTGAGTGAACCTGGAAACCTGCCAGGAACAGGGTGTTGAAGAGGAGTCATTCCTCCAAGATGACTTGTTGACCATCCCTCTGGCTAGTGTGGACCCTGAGATGCAAAGAAAGTAGGTGTGGAAACAGGGAGCTGCTGCCTCTCAGTGGATGCCTCTGACCTCTTGATTTTTTGATTTATTGATTTATTGTGTGCAGTCTGTCTGTGTCTCCTCTACTGGAAATATTATAACTTCTCTTCCTCTGTTAAAATCCTTAACCTAAAATATGTCGCATGATCTAAGCCTTGATTATATATGCCATCAACCTTTCTTATTTAGAAAAGAATATCAGTGTCCCATGTTTGTCTAACAAAGGTTAAGTTTAACCTTCGGGGCACGGTGCAAAGAACATCTGTTTATTCAGATTTCTAGCCTAGAGGATGAGAAGCACAGTTTGTGTTTGGGACCTCTGGCTGACATTTGTTAACTCAGTTTGCATGCATTTTAATGTGGTTTCTTGTACCCTGAGGCAGTTGTTTAGAATATGATATGATAGGAAATAAATATATATATGGCCAAATTATTATTTCTCCAAGTTATCCCTGCTGGAATATGAAGGAGAAAATGAATTTTGGAGATCTTAAAATCATCAGAGGTCACCAAGATTAGGATGTGGAGCTGGACACACTGGAATTCAGCAGCATATGAAATAGACAAAGTGAGGAAAAACTGTAAACCTGTCTGGTCTGGACCTTTTGTCTCTGCAGGGAGCAACTGCTGTTGGGGAGTGATGGATGATGTCCCATGTGTCAGAGCATGAAGGAATCAAACCTTTGTGAATGGAGCTCTCAGCACCCAAACCTCTCCTGCCTGTGTGGTTTGGGGGTGAGATCTGCACACTGTGTGAATGCCAAATATATCTTCCCCAGCATCATACCATGTACTGACACCAGTGTTTGTATGGAACAGGACTACCATGTGTGCACAGGCTGCAGCCCTATTTGTGGGGGACACCTGGCCCCATGAGGTGACCAAGTCCTATGTCACTCCATGAGATCTCTCAGTCCCATCCTTGCTGTATGTGGTTCCTTACCTGCCAACACAATGCTGCATAAAGACTGCAAAGAAATGTGTGTTTGCAAGAAAAGCCTATTTCCAGTAGAAATCATGCTAAAAATTATCTGGAGCATTTTTATTGTTGTTATGATTGGATTGAGGTTCTTAATGACATTTAAATATGGGGCCAAACTTGAGCTGATGGCATCTCATTAAAGCCAAGGGAATAGAAATTCAAATGTGCATCTTCCTCCAAGTGTTTATCTAGCAGCAGGAGCTGATTATCTTATGTGACACTGTTATCTGGCAAGGACTGTGTATCTATACAAAACTGAAGACAGATACATTTAAACACAGAGGATTCTGAGTGTTTCTGATGATCAAGATAGCCAACAACCTGTTTAAAGGTTCAGTCCAGGTTACTTAATGAAGTCCAATATTCAAATGTGCTTCTTTATTGGTAGGATTATTGTACTGCAGAAGCAAAATGAGACTTCTTAGTGCAAGGGGCTGTATATAGACAGCTTAGATAGAAATGGATGTGTATGTGCAGAAGTGTACCCAACCTATACTATCTCTCTTGAAGCACTTCACTTTCCAGCAGCAGTGCTCCCTAAGAATGAAAGGAAACTACTGCTGTTCCTATTTCCAGATGTTTTCCTTCACAAAACATTCAAATGACAAACTCTCAGATCTGTTCCTTTACAGGGTTGATCCCATTGGCTCAGACAGCCCCTCACTCTTTGTATGCTGCTGGATTGGAGATGGACCTGCAGCCCCCACCTGCTGCTTTTAGTGTCCTGCACCCTCTCCCTAAGCATCTGCTCTGACAGCAAAGGGGCTCTGATCACTTTTGGTCAGGCCCCAAGTGAGCATTCTTGTGTTGTCCACTGCCTTGCAGGCAAATAACTCTTTCCATCTTTGAAGTTGGAGAGCACTTACAATCTTCTACAACACTGCTCTGGGAAGAATCTCAGAAATAGGAAATCTCATATCTTCTTATGACAGAGCCACCTCATGGAGCCCCAAACCATTTACAATGATACCTCTAATTTCCACACTCACACGCTGCAGGAAAAGTCATCTGGATACTTCTCTTGAAGCAGTAAATTAAGATGTCTTGCAAGATGTGTTCTGAACCTGTTACTGCAACTGTCAAAAACTCCTGTGCCTCTTGCCTTCAGCTTGAGAGAGACTCCAGCACTTCCACCCAGCCCAGAGGCAGGGGAGCAGGGCTGGACCTGGTCTCTGAGCACATGCAGTGCTTCTCAGCCTGTGCAGTCACTTTTCGTCTTGACTGTCCGTGCAATTTGCACTGAGCCGTCCTGGGCTGTGCTTGATGGGAGCTACCATAGCTGTTCAGAAGCAAAATGTACTGGAACTATTGCAGGTGTCTTAACCCAGTAGGTTTCTCCCCAAAAAACATGAAGATCTATTGCTAGTGACTGCAGAGCCAGCCTGCAAGCAGACAGTTCACCTTGGTTGAGACAGAAGTTTTAAAGGCATGTAAAAACAGGTAGTCCCCTTCGCTAGTCAGGCCATCTGGCAATCCATGGTTGTGCTTTCCAGACTTGTAGTATCAGGCTCAATCTGCAAGAGCCCTCTGACTTCACTCTGACTCACTCCTGGCGAGAAAGCAGTTTACCAGCCTAATTTGTGGGGTTACTGTAAACTTTTCCCTGTAAGAAGGTACTGTGCCTTCCACAGGCAAGAAAGAGCCAAAACATTCATCCATGGCCTGGTATATAAGCTTATAAAATTATCACCTCCAGAGATGGAGTGTTTGTGTCCTCATATATGTTCTCAGGAAAAGCTGTGTTATTGCTTGGAAATCACACACCCACATGAGGATGATCATCTGCAGTGGAGCTGTCTATCCTCCAGCAAGAGATTCTTAGGGGAAAAAACCAAACCCACCTCCTCAGAGGGGAAAAGAGGGAAAATATTCATCCCAATGTGAAAGGGACTGGAAGGATCTCCAAAGAAGCTATTTAACTGCCTTTTTGTGTTTGACTCTGCAGGAGGTATCGACAGCTAAACACCTCAACCAAGGTGGGTGCTCTGCTGCACGGAGGAAGTTGGCTCCAGCTCTGGGAGGCTGCTCAGACTGCATGGCAGAGCATGACCCTCCAGTGCTGCAGCTTGCCTAGCATCCTAGGGCATGGGACCTGGCACTGCCCTGCCAGCCACAGTCCCTGGGGAGTTGTGGCCCCTCTCTGTTGCCATTTCCCATTCCTCTGTGATGCTCAGGGAGTGGGTCAAGGGCACTATCTTTGCTCTCTATTACAGCTCAAAGGGATCTCTGCTTTCCAGGGCAGAAAATATGCCTTCTTGGTCTTCCATTTCACAGCACACTTCTCTGTGTGAGAGTTTCAAAAATGCACAGCTGAGCCAATGCACTCACTCAGGCAGTATGTGAGTGTGGCATACAGTCAGTCGATGTACCACTGCCTTCAGGGTCCCATGGCCCTTGGGGTGCATTTCATGGGCTCTGTATACATTTCAGTATCACTGAATAGGGTGAAAGCTTATTGTCATTAATTGTGAGGGTTTATGTTGGCAACCACTTAGTTCCTATGGTTACATCTCTAAGAAATCGTGAAATAGGCACTTCAAAGCTCTGGGCAGAGAAACAAATTGACTATTACAGAATTCATGAATGATAATAACTCATTTACTTACAATGTTAATAAATAATTGGTGTAAAATCTTCTAGCGCATCCTTAAAATGCATGGGGCATTTAAAGGTCAGTCCAGCTCTTAACTCTGCATTAAAAGTCTTATATTGCAATAACGCAGCCTGGATGGAGTTTACAGTGTTTCAGAGTGTTCACTTAGTGAACCTATAACCTGCTCCATTCCACAGAGCTGCCCTGCATGTGTTCCCCCTGACAGCACAGCAGGCTTTCTAGCCTGTGCTAGGTCAGTATTACAAAACCCCATGTTTCTGGACATGCTAAAGCTGTGTCATGGGAACAATATCCTGTCTTATTGTCTCATGCAGCCCTTTGTCTAGGCCATAGCAGGCTCCTGAAAAAAAGCCAGTGCTCTGCGGTAGATAAATACCCCACCATTTGTCTGCAAGGTCACCCTTATTACCCCACCCCATCAGGGAACCTGAATCCTTCTGGTCTTTGAGTTATTTTCCTGGCTGTGTTTCTCATTATCCCTATCGCTAGGTGTTACTGAGTCCTGGAGTATCTGCTTTGTGTTGCTGCTTTTCTAAATCTCCTTTCCCCGTTTTTGCTTCTGCCTTGTGTACTTTCCATTTTGTCACATGTCCTCCGTTTGTCCCATGTGCCAGCAGGGACACATCAGGCTTTGCACTGTTTTAGGATGATCTGCCATGTCCTGTCCTATTTGTCTCATCAGTACATGCAGCAGTTCAGTTTTTGTC
>NW_008650222.1:149224-184782 GCF_000695815.1 Acanthisitta chloris
CAGATCTTGCCTAGAATGAAATTTTTATGCCTTTCCCCTAACTTGCTTCTTTTTCTACCTTCTCCTCTGAGATCTAGCTTTCCACAGTGAACCATGGGAGAGGGAAAATCATCTTTTTCTATAACTATGCTTTCATCTTTGCAATATTTCTCCTCCAAAACTCAGACATCCTCACACTTTTCTTCTGTCCATCAGCAACGTGTACTAAGGACAGAATGAAATTTTTATGCCTTTCCCCTAACTTGCTTCTTTTTCTACCTTCTCCTCTGAGATCTAGCTTTCCACAGTGAACCATGGGAGAGGGAAAATCATCTTTTTCTATAACTATGCTTTCATCTTTGCAATATTTCTCCTCCAAAACTCAGACATCCTCACACTTTTCTTCTGTCCATCAGCAACGTGTACTAAGGACAGGCTTTCCCAGCTGCCCGTGGCAATGCCCAGTGACTGCAGCTAGCTTAGAGCTTAGTGATATGTTGAGTTAACTTTAAATTATTCCTTCATGATTCCAGGCGTGGGATGAATCGAGATGAATCACACAGTGAGGAAGGTAATTCCTCCCATCAGCTGAACAATGAATCAGTTGCTATTTTTCTCATCGTTAAGATTCCGTTTTGTGTGTGGTACTAAATAACGTTCCCTGTTAAAACCATGAGGCTGAATAAAGTGGTCAGTTTGTTACCAGATTACAGGCTAATACACAGAATTCATTTCAGCACTACAGCCTTCAGTGTAAACAAATAGTGTTTAATCACTTGGAGGAGGAAGTCTGGCACCAGATCAGGGCTCGTCTGAACACACCATGGTCTAGAAACATATGAATGAGCTGTTGCTTTGGATGGAAAAACAGGCCCATCACAATCCACATTTCCTAAAGTCTCTGAAGGTCCTGAAAGCAAGCCCAGAACTTAATTCTGCAGTACGTATCTGGCAGTAGTTAATCCTGTCTGTAGGTGACGCAGTATTAAAACAAACAAAAAAAGTATAGATTGATATTATTTCAAAAATATTAATAGAAATTCGATGTAGTCATCTTAATTGTAGTCTGTGTGTTGTGTATTTAATGAATTAGTGTTGGGGAAAAAATGTATTTCTTTTTTGGTCTTGGCCAAAACCAAGACGTGGACTCTTTGGAGATAAGGATACAAAGCCCAGAGATGCTCTGGGAAGCTGGTTGCTTGTTTTCTGTCACTTCAAATTATCAGGCTGTGATATAGAGGGAAGGGATATACCAAAGCAATGTGGAGAAGGTGTGCTGTTGGGAGTGTTGGGTTGCAGGAGGATAATCCTGGAGTTAAGCCAAGAAACAGAGCATCAAAGTGGATTCAGGAGCACTCAGCCCCGCAAACAAACCCCTGGATCTCTTAGGGCCACCCAAACATTTTCTATGCTGCTGCTTTGACGCTTGTGAAATAGCAGCAGAATTACTCTCCTGGCTGGGAGGCACTTGCACAGCAATGCCAGTGGGCTTCAGTGGCTCCTTGCTTAGGAAAAGGAGGAAAACTGCGGAGGAAGAGATGGTCTAAGTCCCAAGGCCCTAAAGGATTTGACAGGTTCCATTTTTGTTATGCATCTCTTCTTCTTGGAGGATTAAACAACCATGTTAACTTATGACCTGACTTGTTTCCAAAGTGCTTTCACCTTCTTCTAGGTTTAAGGCTTGAAAGATTTGCAACTCAAACAGGAGCTTGTGCCCTTTATTCCTTATGTCACTGCCAGTGCTTGCTAAATACAGAAAATCCTTGCTTCACTTAAATTTAAAATGACACCAAATCATGATTCGAACTTGCAGTGACATTTATCCAGTTAGCTGGTGTTTGCTATAGGTTGAAAGGACTCATAAATACAGTTGCCTTTATGTCTCATGCACGTTTCTCAGTGTTCCTTGACAGTTATTAAGTGCATTAATTCTTCTGATGCTAATTTCTGTGTAGTACTGATGAAAAATGCATTTTTCCCAAGGAGTTGGCACTTGGCAAATATCTCGATGGCAATAAATTAATGTACGAACTAAGTTTCTGTTGCCATGGTTTTCTTCTCCACTGATACACACACTTACTGTATCCTCACTCCAGCGAGGGTAGGGAAGCAAAACCACAGCCCAGAACACCTTGATTCCCAAAATCCTGTCCTCTCCTGGCTCTCTTGTGTGGTTTGCCCTGACAGTGCTTTCACTCCTTGAAGGTTTCTGTACCAGTGTCACTGCATGCCCAGAGCTGTGAGGGCTCCAGGCTCCTGAGAAGTCAGCAGAATAGCAACATGGATGTTGCTGAGGATCATGCTTAGCATCAGAGTGTTTCCCTGCACCTTTCACATGCTTCTCCGTGCTCTCACCCCACTGCAAGGCAAACTTTGCCAACACTGCTTCCCTCTCTTCAGCCCACTGAGTGATGAGGCTAAAGCAAAGTGTTTGAACTCAAAACATAAAGGGACTAGGATCAGTGCTTGGTGCCCTCACACTATTTAAGTTTCCTGAGGCTTCCCAGAGGCTTTAGTGGGAATGCAGAGAAAATTCAATGGATTGCGTGAGCTGTGCCCTGCAGCAGAGGTTTAGCTAACAGGCCCAGCTCTGCAGAAACACCTTTATGTTTCCCAAGGGGAGACAACACAGGGTTGTAAACCAGTGCTGCTGTTTCCAAAAGAGTAAGGAGAAGTCATGGAGATAGCAGTGGTTGCATTATGTCTTTAGACTCTGCATGAAAGTAAAATATTGATTTGACAGGACCTTCTGCTGTGCCTGCAGTACTTCAGCTGTAGCATCATGCCAGTCCCATATGCCAGGAAAGCTCTTCTCTGGCTGGGAAGTGGTGAGTAGCTCTGGTTGGAGGAAATGTAAGTCCTCAGGAGTGCTGCTGAGGTCTTCCATCAAGCACTGATGCTGCTACCAGCTAAATTCAGACAGGATCATGGACAGCATCTGGAAGCAAAATTTCACAGAAACTTACTGCTTTCAGAAAAAAACTAATAATGGAAATTGATGGCATGGCTGACCAGGTCTGTGCTGAGTTTCTCTCTTTGATAGACTGGAAATAGGTCTGTTCTCTGCAGCTGGAAACAAAAAAAAATTATTCTCCCTTAAAGGGCAAACTGCAAATAAGTTGGGTGTTTTCTTTCCTTCAAATTGTGAATGTATCCTTGCTGCTATATAGAATCACAGTTCTATTTTTCCTTCAAATTTTTGTGATTTTTTGGTTTATTAAGGAAGAATTTTTAGTTATTTTTGCTTATAATGCTACAGCCAGATGAGAACTTCTAGCACCATTTAGCTCATCTGTACATGGTTAAATATTTCTGTTTGAAATATACAAATTCCAGTTTCTGGATCAAAGAGAATAAAAGTCCCAGCTTTGCCTTGATTCAGAGTCTTCTTCTTGAAACAAACAGTCTTAAGATATATCAGTTTTACTAAATGTATTTGTATACTTCCAGCAAAAAAAAATACTTCTAAGAGACAAGGCAGAGCACAAGTAAATAATAAATTATTCTGGGTGGTACTTTTGGGTGACTGTGCTGGGCTCCTTGGCATTGGGTGAGTTCAGGTTAGCTGGAACACAACCTGCTCCTCATCCTGCCACATTCCAGCATGTGTGGGTGGGAAAACTGCTGCAGAGGATGCTTCATCCATGTTCGTGAGATGTTCACATTGTTAAAATTTGCTTTGTGTACTTACAACTTCAGAAAGGTAAATGGCTTTGTCAGGAGTCCTGGTCTCTGCAGTAAGTATTTGCAGTGCTGCTGCTGCCATTCCTCTCCATGGGTCAAATTCCCAGGTGTCAAATTCCTCATCACTCCAGATCCTTCCAGACTTGGGCATTGCATTTGTTATTGTATCTAAAGCAAGTACTGAGCTGGGAGAGTGGAGATTGCTGCTCTTTGACAACCTACACTTGTGTTGCTGCAGCCTCCCACTCTGTTCAGAGAGATTTAGGGATGTGGCAACAAACAGCTCTTCCCTGAGATGCTCCTTTTATCACTGGCTAAAGGCAGCCAGACCTTGCTCTGCACTGGTGCCCCAGGCTCTCACTGAGTGAGGAGTTTGCAAGATTAAGCCCTTGTAGAAAGGCTGATCATGTATTCTCCCTCAATAATGACCTCCCCTGAAAAACAGTGTGTAATAATATCACCAGGAGAGACAAAAGGGTCATAATCTACATTAGCTGAATGTAGATTCAAGCAGAAGTCTTGCTCTAGCCAGTGTTGAGCAGAAATATAAATCCTGGGTGCCAGGTTGCAATTGCTGCCTGGCTACAATTGCTGATCCAGCTTCCTCAGAGCTCTAGCAGGATTACAGCACCGACCTGCTATGCCAGTTTATATTTATTAATACACATAAGTCTTGCTTTAAGCACAGCAGTTCAGTAGCAAAACTACCTCTGATTTATCGTGCAGGCAAGAGGTGACAGTGACACACCCTCCCTGACATGTGGGTTTGCAGCTGAAAAAGAAAGGAGAGGCAAGGGGACATGATCTGCATGGCTGCAGGTAACTGGCAGCTAATATTTGATATCAAGATATATAATTCTATAGAATACATCTTCAGAAGTTCGAGCATAGAGATCTGATCATAATTTTTTCAAAGAACATTAGTTAATAGACAGCACAAAGTCCTTTTTTCCCCCCCTTGTATCATTTTGTCAGTGTAAAAGTAAGAAAAATATAATTCCAGCTCTTTAACCAATGGCACATCTATGCTTCATACATTATTGAATGTTTCTATTTTTTTCCCAGGGAGGTTTTTTTATTCTAATATCACCTGATCTTTGTGCAGTTAATTCCCTCGTCACCAAGCCATGTAAGTACTGACCTCAGAATCTCAGAATAGCCTTGGCAAAAAATAAAAATACAGTAGCTTAATTTGCATCACTGTCGCTGAGGGCTCTGCGTATTTCCATTCTAAAACCCCAGTTTCAGCAGGCTGGACAATATGGATTGGTGTGGCTGTGTTCTGCTTTCAGGAGGGAATTTATTCTTAGAAACTGGGTCAAAGAATTTGGTTTGGCAGGACGGACTGAGAGTGGCTCTGGTTCAAAATAGAAATTTTAGGGCAGCTCATTAAGGTAAACAATTAGGCTAAAACATTCTTTATTTTAAAAGTGAGAGTTAACTTTCATCAGCTAAGTTATCTAAAGGTGAACTGGGATGTACAGGTGGAATAAACAAACAGGAGCTGTCCAGAAGCTAGAAAAAAGAAGCAAACTGATGTACAGATTTTTTTAAAATATTCTTTTCCTGTCTTGCTTCCTTAATCCTTCACAGTGTCAGTAAAGTTAGGTCTCTCTCAATATTGTGTGTCCTTTGTGCAGTTAGCTTTGACATTGAAGAAAAGCAGTAATAAATTACACGTCTGGCTGGTGGAGGTGGGGTCTGAGCCCCCACGGACACAGACCTGCTTGGAAGAGCTGGTAGGAAGATCAAGGTGTGCAAATAAACAGCCATGTCGAATCCTGCTTTTCTTTGCTTCCTTCTCATCCTGATCACAGAGACCTCCCTGGGATCTGGAGAGAATATGGAAGTGGAGCCGTTCCCCCATCATGATGTGACACATGAGTCCCCTTTTACTTGTGTGCCTTCCCCATCCCTTCTGCAATGTGTCAGGGGCTCTTAATGATCCTGAATCCACTTGGCTGAGAGAATACTAATTGGGCAATTCCCCTGAGCCGGTCAAGTACACAACATTTGCGAACACTTGTCAATTAACTTTTTCCTTTCAAGGGATAATAAGTCTAAATAACACCCTGAGCACATTCCTGCCACGCTGGGGCAGGGGGGACCTTGCAGACAGCACAGCTCTAGATCTGGAAATGTACCTGCTAAGAAGATCGAGCCTGCAATGCTGAGCATTAAACCCATCAATATTTATGCAGCAGGCAAAATTCATATCAAACCTGTCAGGCAGAATCTGTCACTGTGGTGCTTCTAAAAGGTTACCAGCCTCGAGATACCTGTTTTTCCACTTATGAACAGGGTTGAAGATGAATTGTTTTGCAATTTGAGTCTTAGTCTACTGGTAAACTGCTGGATTCATTATTGAATTAATACCTTGCTTGGGTCCATCCGCAGGTGCTCGTGTAGCACACATGCTGAATAACAATCTGAAGAATCAAGAGGATAAGCAGGAAATGTTTTCACTTCAGAGAAAAATGTCTGATTTGTTCAACTGCCCTTTATCAGAGTTTCTGTACAAAAGGCAAACTCTCACTGGGCAGTTCTGGCCTCTGCACTGAGGTGTCTCTTCTGTGCAGACTGTCCTTGACAGCAGCTACTGTAGGAAGCCTGGAGAAATATACCGAAAATCTTAGTTGAACATTACTTCAACAATTATCAACTGGCACCTCTGCCCCCAGCATCTCCCTGTGTGAGCTCTCTGCCCCCAGAACTGGGCTGAGGAGTGGAGCTATTAGAGCCTTTAAAAAAAAAAAGGAAACCAGTACAAGATGAGCCTTTGCTCTTGCCAGGTAGAAAGGGAAGATTCATAGCAAAATGAACAGCATGGCAGAGCAAGATTCAGTATGCAGGGGGGTGCTAGACACAACTCCTTTCAAAGCATTGTTATGTGATGGATAGAAAGCCAAGGAGGAGGTGACTGAAGGTTTATAGGGAACCACATGACTTGGACAGTGCCCTTTTAATTCCTGTCACCCTTGACAAGCACTTGCAGCTCACTGCTCAGCATCCTAGTCCCTGCAGGGATACCTGTCCTTTTCCTTTCACTATGAGGCACACAACCCAGGGAAGGGAAATTTTTCAGATCTATAAATGATATTGTGAGAGGCGGAAAATCAGCATGTAAGAAAACCATCCAGATGATGTATTTTGGGGAGCTCATGCCCTCCCATGCTGCTGTGGCTCACTGCTGCAGTGTGCAGGTGATTTGTGTGCTGGTGAGCAGGTGATGTGTGAGGACTGCAGCCAGTGCTGATGCTGGCCATTTTCTCTTTTCTTCCCCTTGCTGGGCTGCAATTCTGTAGTTTTGACTTGTCTTCTTTCTGTAATAAAAGTTATTAACCAACTGTGCTATGAGATCATTATCTTATTAGTGTGGCACGGGAGTTTCCAGTCTCCTGAAAATAATCTACTGTACAGGCAGAATCCCACTCAGGCACTGCATGATAAACACCCTCAGGTTGCTGAAAGTAATTGATATGAGCTGCAGCTGCAGCTAAGGAAAATCCTTGCAGAGGACTGTCAGGATTCTCTATGTCTCCTACATGATGTGGCCCTGGAAATACTGACTTGGAAGTCACATGTACAGGAGCTCCAAAGGTCCAGAGTTGTTTTCTGCTCCAGAACCAGGGTGAGGAGGGGGCACGTGTCCAGTGGGCTCTGTGATGCCCCAGTACCATGTGTTCTCTCCCAGGTGCTGCTTGGAGGGCCGTGGACATGACCCATGGTCCTGTTGCTGGAGCAAATGTCAGCCTTGTTCTCAGTGTAAAATTTCTGTATGAGTGGAAAATGAAGAAAATATTGAAAAATCCAACATGGAATTAGCACTTGATATATCACCTGAGTGCTGCCTCTCCTTTGTAATCTGGCTGCTCTGTTATGTAAAATTTGCTGTACTTTTTCCCCTCTGGCCTGCAAAAAACCCTATGCTTTTCCTTCTAATTGGAAATTAGTTGCATGGTAAAAATATTTATTGAGGCATCTCTTTCCTGTTTGAATCAATAGGAAGGTTGCTATTGATTTTGGTGGGGGTTTTTTGAGACAGGCTCTATGTTTTACCCATTTTTTAGTAGATGAATTCCCTGCTGATGCATGCTTGGTCTTGGTTAGTCCTCATCATGTTTGAATGACTTTTGGGAAGGAATAGGAACATAACAGAGAGCAAAAATGATCATTTTATAAGATAAAGATGCACCATTATAATAGGAAGATGTGGTTTGCAGTTGGTGGCTTATCATTGCTTTGTCCTAAAGACTTACAGGTATGATGGTTGAAATTGGGATTTTTCATCCCTGGTGTAAAAGTTGCCAACTCCTTTAAAATCTGATGGAAAGTGGCATTTGTGTCACAATTTATCTGCTTGCATTGGTTTGCATGATGTCAACTGATGTGATGTAACCAGACATAGCCTAATAGCTAGTGATGTGCAAACCAGGCATTTTTTTTCTTCTTCCTATGCTTAGAACTAGTGTAAATAATGCAACAACCAAAATAATCTTTGACTTCATGATGTGACACTGTTGGAGCAGCTATCAAAGGGTTATAAACTATGTGTAACTCCATAACATTACCTATCTAAACAGGCAACTCACCTTCATCTTCAGAAATTATGATGAAGGACATGAAATCCCCTTCATGGCATTGGTGATTCTTTGTCTTCAGGAGTTGACTGAAATTTTTATCAAGGTGTTGGTGCCTGGTGGTTTAGTTCAATGAATCAATGAATGTGGAAAGACAGGAAGCATGGAAAGGGACTACATCACAGCCCTGTGTTTGGAAAATCTCAAGTGATAGAGCTATAGCCAAATGTGCAGGGAGATGGAGTCAGAGTATCCTGCTGGTGTTTTTATCCCAGCAAGTGTCATGTAGCCTGGGACTCCTTTGAGCCCAGTGAAATTTGGAGGTGTTGTGTTTAAGTTTCTCGATGAGAAAAATCCTTTTCCAGTTGTTTAGGGGAATGAAATAAGAAGCAGAGACATCTACACCAGACTGATGAAGAGCAAGTGAGTGTGACCCTGACAAGGAAGGTGTGTGGGGCAGCTCTTGGGGCTAGAAACCCTCACTAGGCAAAAATCCCAAAGGCATGATGTGGCCTATTGAGTTGCTTTTTCAAATTTGACTCGAGACAGTCTAAATTACATAATTCACAAGCACAGTGTTTTTTGCTTTTAATTTTACCACTGTGTGCCAGTTTTGGCTGGGGTAGAGTTAATTTTCTCAGCAGTAGCTGAGGTATGGGGCTGCATTTTGGATTTGTGCTGGAAACAGTGTTGATAATACAGGGATGTTTTAGTTATTACTCAGCAGGGCTTGCACAGACTGAAGACCTTTTCTGCTCTTCATCCCACCAGTGAGTGGCTTGGGGGTGCACAAGGAGCTGAGAGAGGACACACCGGGACAGCTGACCCCAACTGACCCAAGGGACAACCCAGACCATACGATGTCATGTTCCTGGCATAAAGCTGGGGAAGAAGAAGGAAGTGGGGATGTTCAGAGTGGTGGTGTTTGTCTTCCCAAGTCACCTTGATGCATGATGGAGGATGTTCTGGGGATGACTGAACACCTGCATGCTTAACATGTACAGTACCAAGTGATATATTTAAAGCTGTCCAATAAGAATGCTAGAAAAGGTATTTGTCAGGGAAGCAGTGGGCTAAGTAATTTATATTTTGTATGAAAGACCACTTAGGAACACTTTGAGAAAACCAGCATGGTACCTGTTTTTCTGCAGGAAGCTGGTCCTTGTAGTCATGCAAACTGACATCCAGCCCAACACAGAGGCAAGAACAAACTGTCTCAGGGCTGCCAGCAAGAAAGCATGAAGCTTTTCACTGTCAAAGCATGGCAGGAGCCTGCCTACATGAGCATCATTTGCCCTTCACTGTTGGTCCATGTTGGGGAAGGTGAGGCTGCTGTCTGTGCTGGATAACCCTCAGTGTGGTGACAGGCTAAATTCAGAGCTAAAAGTGGCAGAGAAAAGGAGGATTAAAGGTGTCAGGAGATGCAGTATCCAAACCTGAGCTGGAAGATTGGCACATCTGCTCCCTTGCTCAGCATTGTTATCATAAATTGATCGCATCTAAGTGCATCTGCAGTGCTGTCACCAGTGCTCTCCTGGACAGCTTCATCTGCTGTGCATCTGGCTTTCCTTCATAAGTGACAACAGTATTTTATTGGACTAGAAAGGTACTTGATAAAACCAGTCTTAGCAGTGGTTTAAGGAAATAAAATAAAAGAAAACATCATCTCTGTTGGGAATTTCATGCACAGGCAGTTTAAGCCAGTATGCATGCCTGGGAGTGCCCAAGTGGGACTGATCCAGCACAGGGACAGCAAGGAAGGTGGAGTTGGTCACACAGGCATCCCATTCCTCCAGGGCCATGCTGAGGTTAGTGCTACTCTCTACAGGCACAGCTGGGCAGGGCCCTACAGCAGGTGCTCTCTCCATAGGCACAACTTAGCAAAGGTGGGTGAAACAGTGCTCAGCGTGGGCTCAACCCATTCACGTGGGTCTCTTGGTCAGGATTTGAAACAATATTTCCTAAAAGTTGGTGTCATTCCTTTCCTGAGACCTGTGAGGACCAGAGTGGGGACAACTGGTTTTTTATTTCTGCCCTGACTTGAGCTGCATACACATTTGCAAGCTCAAAGCCAGATAGAGTAAATATTCTTTATTAATGGTGCTGGTCTGACTAGGCTGGCAGCAGAGCAGAGACAAACATAAACCCTTCCCACTAGTCAGTACTATGTCAAAACTATCTCTGTGACACTGCAAAGGTCCTTTATATTTTGTCTAACTGCTTTCCCAGTACAAGCCTGTGATTAATTTCTATGTACTGCTCATTATTTTTTCAATTTAGAAACTTACAGGAATTGTTGTGATAACATTTAAATGGCAAGAGGAGGCTGAACTGTCCCAGCATTGGCCTGAGAGACCCTATGAACCTGCTGACATTTCAGGAGGACTCTCATTATCCATGCTGCTCAGCTATTTCCAACAAGATCACTTCTGCAACTTTTTTCCTAGGGACATATTTTCTTCCCTGACAGTATCTTGTGCTTTCTGTAACTCTAGCAACTCTGACGGGTAGATGCAATTTGATCACGGCAAAGCTTGTAGCATGCTGGTAAATGAATTGGCCTGTCCTGATTTCTCCTTACAGAGAAAATCCTGGATCCTTTGAGATGGCTGCTGAGCAGAGCATGCAGGGTATAACCAGGATGGTGTTTTGAAATTAGAGCCATCAGATGGGTATGTTTGGTAACCAGTTTTTAACAACATTTTGCTAATTACAGCAAAAAGTTCTGACAAATGTTGCTTTCTGCTTTTTTTTCCATTTATAGATATACATCCATCTCCCTTCACGATTTGTCCTGGAGTTATTTGTAGCTGCTAAGGCAGATAGCAGAGCTACAAACCTGTACCCTACTTTTTCCGATATCTATGACTACTTTCCTATGAGGAAAAAGTTAATTCCTCTAGAGAATTGTACAAAGCACCTCATTGAGACACTATCACCCAGCAAGATAAAACATTGAAGAGTAGAGAAAGGCTCTGGAAAATCCCCCAGAGTGGCAGGGGATACAGTCAGGGCTCCCTCACATTAATATTCACTGTGCCTCTATATCCCAGTTTTAATATGTGAACATTTGGAAATGCTGTCTCCAATTCCACGTGTTACATGCACTAGGGAGAAGACTTAAACAACATGTGCAATGCCAAGAGAGTTTGCCACTCTGTGACTAAGCCCAAAACATCGTGTTAAGCATGAAGAATAAATAATGAATAGCGATTGTCCCTTCTGATCATTTTGGGAATGATGTCTTTTCTGTGCTAAGATCTCTGCCAATATGTTACAAGAAAAAGAAATACGCTCCACAGTCATCCATTTTCTCAGCTCTTAAAGCCTTGGCACAATAATAAGTTATTCCTGGCAGTTTTGGTCTGCAGGTCCCTTACACACGGCACAGCAGCAGGAGGGCAATTACACACTGAACACTGCTCTTCAGGCAGGGAAGGGGACTGCAGCAAAAACCCTGGCAGGAAAAACATCTGTGGGGAGAGCCCAGTGCTAACCATAAGGATTTCTGGGCTCAGTGACCTTGGTATTCCAAGCCTCTTCAACTTGAAGCTTGGATCCATCCATTGAGCCATGGGATTAATCCAGAGGCTGAATCCTTGAATGCATACCTGCTGCAGGCTAGGGCCTCCCAAGACTGAGCAATTAAAACTCTTATGATTTCACTTCAAATTCAGCAATGCATTTTTATATGCAGTAAGGTGTTGGCCATAATATGTGAGAACTGAGTGTTCGGAGGGAGGGAAAAAAAGAAGGAGCATTTGGAAAAGGTATTTAATAATATATTAGTCAGGATTTGTTTTCAAAAAGGCATATTCTCTACGTGAAGTGAGAAGACTGAGCAATTAAAACTCTTATGATTTCACTTCAAATTCAGCAATGCATTTTTATATGCAGTAAGGTGTTGGCCATAATATGTGAGAACTGAGTGTTCGGAGGGAGGGAAAAAAAGAAGGAGCATTTGGAAAAGGTATTTAATAATATATTAGTCAGGATTTGTTTTCAAAAAGGCATATTCTCTACGTGAAGTGAGCAGCTCTAAAACCCAGTTATCTAGGGCATTGTCTAATGAAAAAAGGCCAAGGCCCTTAATATGCCTTGTGCTGAACCAGAAGTGTAATGACTGAGCTCCCACTGTCCTGCAGTGACACTGTCACATCTACACAGGCTGCATATTTCATGTGTTACTGGAGGGAGTTTCAATGGGTTAGATGCTATCAGTGCACAGAGCCAATGTTAGGCACAGCTATAAGGCTGTAGATTCCAATTACCTTCTTCTGAATACTGGAAATCTATGGAAACCAGACTCAGATTTTAGACTCCCAAGTCCGTAAATCCTTCCATTTTCAGTGTTTGTTTTTAGATCCAAGACAAGTCTAACAGTTTTGGTAATGAAAGAGATGTATCTCTATCTGTAAGTCCCCTGTGCTACTTTGAAATCCCACTTGTGTGCTGTGTGCTGCTCCAAAACACTTTCACTGTCTTTGTTCATTGTAAATGTTTTGTAAAAGAATTCTCCATCATCTTCTTTTGTGCTGAATCTGGCAATATCAGCTATTTCTCTCTTAAAGCTCTGGTTAGAAAACTGGGCATTTCTTTTCTCCTGTGATTTTCTCCACTGTGCTTTTCATCTCATCACTGAAATGGAAATATTTTACTAGTTAAGTGGGGGGAAAAGCAGTTAAGGCAGATGCTGTTTCATCATCTGACTAACACAAAGCTCCTCAGCATTCAGAACAGTGGTTTACTGCAACGAATTAAGTGCACAAATTTTTCATGTGGAAGAAATGATTTCTGAATTCCCTCTGAAACCCCATTT
This sequence comes from Acanthisitta chloris, assembly GCF_000695815.1. Taxonomy (NCBI): domain Eukaryota; kingdom Metazoa; phylum Chordata; class Aves; order Passeriformes; family Acanthisittidae; genus Acanthisitta; species Acanthisitta chloris. Next base: position 162,287 of record NW_008650222.1, read on the forward strand.
CTTCTGTAGGAAGATGAGTTAATGAAGAAATTTACAATTTAGAGTCTGTTAGTGCTACAGAGAAGCTTATTCAGGCTCCCAGAAGTAGTTTTGTGTTATTTTCCATTACTTTAAACTCCTTTGGCCGTGATTTGGAAACAGCAGCTGTGATCATTCCTACAGATGAACCTCTTGGTCACCTACCTCTCTTTGCTCAAGCCAAATGATGCCCTAACCAGACCACTGTGTCTTTTTTCCCATGGGGTTTTAGTATTGGTCAAAAGCATTAGCAAAAGGGAGAGGAAAAAACTGAGTAAAACCAGCACTTTTTTGGCTCCCTGTCTGGTGGTTCATTCCAGTTGCTTTGGTCCTGTGACTCCTTGTGCCAATGCAGCAATTAGTTCTCAGCAGTGAAGAGACTGGTCCCAGGAGGGGATGAGGTGAGAAACACTACTGGGTTTTGGTCTGGGAGAAGGAGCTGGTGCCATCCCCCATACAGATGTGTACACATTTTTCCAGGTCTGTAATTCTTGCAGGAAATGATACCACAGACTTTGGTTTCTCCATAAAGGCAGTAAGTACATTCTTTGTGCTTTCAGAAATGGATGCACCCAGGGATTTTACTGAAAGGAAGAATATAGACGACATAGAAAAAAATGGATTCAGCTTAAAAATAGAAATTTAATTTTATTTCTAGATTTCTGCCTTTTAAGTTTTCTTTCTGTCTTCTTGATAGCATTAAGTACTGCACTTCTGTCATGTCCTTTCTAACTGGGAAATGATCAGATTGCTCAGATGAATAGTTCAAAGATTATTCTTTACTCCAGTTTGATTTCCTTTGACACAGATAAACACTTTTTACAGGCCTGTCTCAGGCACCACTAGCATTAGTAATCTGTTACACTGGTTCAGTGTTGCACCAACAAGTACCAGGGTTAGTCTTTTCCTCTCTCCCATGCTTGCATGGTTCAGGAAAAATGCTCCAGCTCAGGTGCACATCTAGGAGGGAGAGTGGTTCCTCTTGGAAGATATAACAGTTTTCCAAAGGCTAAAGAGAACTGCTAAGTAAATCAGTAAGGAGTAAAAAGGAGTAGAAAACAGAAGCAGAGGATTAAAGTTATAGTACATTAACTAGTCATATGTACCAAACAGGAAAGTGCGGAGGTTTCTGTGTGCGGGGCAAATGTGGTATGCTCATTGGAACAGGAGTCAAGAAACTTCAGAAATAAATTGAAGCCACTCTTTTGATGTCAGAAGGACAAATGTTTGAGAGTGTATTTTCCAGAATATAAAGCAATGAAGTCCACGTTTTGGTAAAACCATGTCTTCAAAGTATAGAGCTAAATCTGAAAAGAACAGCAACAATCAAGAAAAACTTTAAAGAATTTTAGAAACACAGAACACGAGATTGTGAAATTAACTGAAGAGAGAAACACCATTCCCTTAAGATATTAGACTCAGGGGAGACACTTCTGTCTGCAGCAGTAAGAAATGACACAATCCAAAGCACCAAAATGTGCAGTGTTTAACACAGCAGTAGCTGAGCACCCAAGGGCCCTGCTGTGCAGCAGGATGCTCTCCTGCCACGCTGCATCCCAGTTTGCTCCCTGCATCCAACTGCCTGCAAGCGACTGGGAAACTGCAAGCCAAGGCACTAATTTTCTACTGTGTTTTTTATAGAAACTTTTCTGATGTTGTCATATAATTATTTTTTAACCTACCCATTTATTTACAAACCTGATCTTGAGGCCTGAAATAATCTGTCAGTGTTCTTCTTCAGCAGCAAGAACATTTAGAGAATTAGCTCACTGCTGAGGGAAATCAGGGGACGGTTGTCATCAGCTCTAATGACAATCCTATATTAAGGATGCTTTAGGAATAAGAAATCAATGAGACAGTGGTTTGAAATGACCCAAGGACTTTCCAACCCAGTGATTTAATAACACAGTGAATAAAAAAATAAATCTTAGTAAGTACTAGTGGCCTAGAACAGAATCTGCCCAGAGGAATTTTCTGATATTACTTTTATTTGCTTGTCATAATACATTTCAGCTACATCTTCCCCTTTCTGTTCCATACACTATATTAAAAATTTAAAAAAGTTTCCTATTCAGTTTGAGTTTTTCATGAGCCTTTTTTCCTCTCTGGTTAGCTAGAAAGGCATTAAAATACAAATATTTAATTAACTGACAAAACAACTTAAGCCAAGCTTGAAAGTAGTCCTTCTAACTGTAGATGTGAGCCTGGAGAAGCAACAAGGAGAAAATCCCTTACTTTGAGGCGCATTTAAGTTTTTCTTTCTTCTTTTGTGCAGAGTTGAACCTTTTTGATCTCACTCTTTTGTAAAGTAACTCTTTATCAACTTAAATATGAAGATCCCTATCAGATGGCACTTGGCTTTGACAAGCCTGACAGAGAGTCCTGTGTAGACTGAAACATGGTAATGGCTGGCACTGAAATGAAAAGGTCTTGGATAATGAATAAGGAATATTTTAGTAGCATGACTCATAAGTAATACAAAGGCAGCTCTGGCAATGTCTGTACTAATTACAGACTAGTTGCTATGTTGTAACAATCATGGGTATTAAGTGTGTGGGATGCTGAAATGTGTGGGCATCCTGCTGAGCTTGATCTCAGTTCCTTGCAACTCAAACCCTGTCTGTCCCAGCGGGAAAGTGGGCAATGCATGTAGGTGCCTAAAAATGGACTGAGAGGAACCAAATTTGTGTATCTTTTCATTTATTTTATCATTGTTTTTCCATTTATTTTTGTTGGGTGCTCCTGGCTACAAATTTTTGGAGCTGTCAGAATCACGTTGATGTGTTGCACAATTCAACAGCCAACTGTCCTGTTGCAGCCTGGTGCTCTGGGGTTGTTCCTTATTCCCCAGCATTGCCACAGTGCAGCTTTTCCAGAGCATTTTGGTGGGATAAAGGAGCAGGAGCAGCAATGTTTCCAAGTTCTGTTAGCTCTGTGCAGACAGACGATGCCTGTTGTGCCTCCAGGATTTCAGAGAATGAGGCAATGTGGGCTGCTGTGGCTTTGAACAACAGAGCTGGGTTCAAAAGGCTCGTGGTAAATCTTGGATGGGCAACCTGGAGCTGCTTGAGAGTTATGGGACATCACTGCTGAGCAACTGCCTGTCAAAGGGATGGGCTTCCTAGTCTGCTTAGAGAGGAATGGGCTTAGGCAGTAAGATGTCAATGTGACTCAGTCTTGCCATTTAATGAAGCCAGGTCCAGATGTAGAATTTGCTCCATTTCAACAGTTAATGAGTTGGAAAATTATCCAAGCTCAATTTCTGTTTCCTTCAAGGTTCTTGCTTCCTGAGTTTGGGTGATTATTTCCCTGGGCACCAATTGCCCTTGCCCACTCCTTGTCTTTCTGTCCTTCAGACTTAGAGGACTTTTTTCCCTTTTTTGAAATGGTGAGATCCTCTGTCCATTTTCCAGATGCTTTAGGGATGGGAAGCATCGTGCATGACTACACAGGACAGTGCTCAAAAGCTGCTCTGACCTGATTATATCATGGGACACTCTAACAGGTGAAGATTTCTGTATTTAGTTGGTGTGTAGTGAGGAAGGCAGTGCCTGTGCTGGGAAACTTATGCACAGAAAATACATCCATGGGTGTTCACTATCCAGGGCTACCATCTGATGATGTTTTAAAAATACATCTGTGGGCATTAACTATCCACAGCTACCATCTGATGAGGTTTTAAAAATTATCTGAAGCATGCTAGCAAGCTGAAGGCTCACAGTCTGCAGCAGGGAAGGAGAATGAAAGATGTGAGTAAGATCTTGGGAAGGAGGAGTGGGTTTGTTTTTGGACTAACATCTTCAGTAATAGAGAACTGAAAGAGGACAGAAAATGCCTCTTGCACTGTGACCAACTTCTCTAATCACACTAATGTGGCTGTAATAAAAATAACATTTAACCTGTCATTAATCTGCATAGGATGCTTCTGTAAATTCCCTGCTTTGTTGTCAGCATCCTAGTGAACAAGGACAAAAGTATTTTTTAAATATCTCTGTTGCAATAAAGAGAACCAGCTGCCAGGATTCTGCGCTAATGCGTTAGCTTTGGCTCCACTTCTCACTCCTGTGTGGCGTAGGGTGCCAGCAAGGGCTGAGCTGGAGCACAGCCCAGGCTCTGCAGTGCCCAGATTTGCTGCTGCCCAGGTACTGGTGAGCAGTGAGGAGAGGCCCCAAAAGGCTCAGCACACCTTGCTCAGTCTTTCCAAAGCTCTTTATCACTTGGTGGTTCTTTATGGCAGCACAGAGGATTTGCAGATTGTGCTGTGAATAAATTGTGTTGAAGCAGAGGATGTTGGCTGTTATAATGTCTGATCACCAGTTGGGCAAAGGAGTCTCCTTCTTGTTTGACAGGTTCATGGTATCACTGCTTGCAATGAGCATTTTTGTTAAGTTAACCAGAACACACTCTACAGTAGACCACCAACATCTCTTTAGATGCTCTGTAGGATCAGATTGGCCTCACATCCTCCACTATTTCCCCTTAAACAGCAGACAAGCAGAGACCAACCCCCAGAACATTTTCCAGCTCTTTCTACCAGCATATTTCAACCAGATAACCACAAAATCATTATCACTTTTGCTTTTATGTTTTGAACAACATAATTTCCCGTATATATTGAAATCAATATTTGTAAATACAGCAACAATGCACGTTATCATTTAGCCCCTGAATACACATGAGAAGTATCCTAGAGAATGCTTACTTTGTCCAACACCTTAATCAGTAGCTGAATCTAACAAAAGCCCAACTTCATGTGGGTGAATATTCATGGGTTTGCACAACTGAGATGTTTATACCATTAATAATCTTGAAGCACTTACAGTAATTCCTTACCTCCAGAAGCATAATGGGAGTTTTCCCAGGAGAGTCCCCCGATGTAAAAATTATGAACAATACATAGGATTTTTAAAGGATGTTTTGAACAGACAGTAGTGTTATGGATGGAGCCTGTGGTAACAAGGATGAGGCACAAGGATGTCCTCAGTCTCATTCCTGGCTGTCATCTGTATGGCTCCTGTCCATCCCAGCCAGGCTCAAGGGCAGTGGCTGGGTGACTTTGCCCAAAGATGAGACTGCTGTGGTGTTGCCAGAGGTGATGAAAACTCTCCAAATCTTGCAAGGCACTGGTGTGTTATGTCTAACAGGCAAAGCTACTCACAGTGGTGTTTCCAGGGGGTATAAGCAGGGAGAGCTTTTCAAGCACAGGGAGAACTCTCCAAGCAAGAGTCACTGCAACAAAAGAACCAAAAGAAGCCAGGTAGATGGAGAGAAGCAGTTCCTTCCATCACAAATAGCCTTGTGACAAACCAGTTTCTACTCTCAGGGAGTTAAAAACAAGCCAGGAAAAAGGAGCAGGGCTCCCACCTGAGTGTACTGTAAGAAAATGTAGATGGGGACATACACATGCTTATAGCATTTTGCCTAAGTGTTGGTACTGCCTTGTAGTGCCTAAAACATGCAAGGGCTTTGGAAAGCTGGCAGAAGCCTTTACCCTTCACACACATCATGGGGAAGGTGAGCTGTAAACTCAACCCAGTACCAGGATGATGCTGAAGGACAAAGAACAAGGATAAAACAGATGTGACCTCCAGAGGGGAGTTGGAAGGCATTCAGCATCCTTTACTGCTCTTAGCAGCACCCTGGGGCAATCCCATTTCCATGCAGCTCTGGCAGAGTCCCCATCACCAAGGAGGGAGCAGAGCCATGGGGAAATTGCAGTCCCACGGGAGGATTCAGGTGGAGCAGGTGGAGGAAGGGAGGTTGTGGCAGGACACAGTGCCCTGTAAGCATGACAGCCCCATTGCCTCAAGCCTGTCCTTATTTTGCAGGCTGAATGATTTCCAATACCTCTCCCAGGGTGTGCAGAAGTAGACAGAGATTGCTTTTGCATGGGCGGTGCTCAGCTACAAAGCTGCGTGGCAAAGGCAGGTGCTATTAATAACCCCAGTGTCCCCAACCTTCCTACATCATATGCATCTTCCAGTAGCTCTGCAGCACAAACCCCACAAGCACTGGGGACAGATTACTGGGTTTGTGTTTTTGACAGCCTGATCATAGATCAGGAATACGTCCAAGAGGTTGTAATGAGAAGAACACACAAATAAAGCATAGAATTTCTTTATATAAATATATACCTTGAAGTGACTATGTCTCTCTATATATTATTGAGAAGGTTTAACAGTGGCATACACATCACCCTGCAGGCAGTGAGATGTTGTTTCAATAAACAAACAAATTACCTAGTGGCCCCATTCAGGAGTGTCTTCAAATGCATTTTGCTACCAACGCTGTCACGCAAGGTCAGCACATTCATGAAGAATTGACCTCTGCTGTCATTTACTTGTCTATCACATAGATAGCTGTGCCGTCACACCAGCAGCAGAGCTACCCTCCCAGGAACAACAAACTCCCAAGCAAACAACAAATCTCCCATTGGAGGCTGAGCCAACCAGGTGCCCTTCACATTTGATGGTACCACCCACACTTAACTCCTGCCCCATCAAACATTCCTGCATTGAAATAAGGAAAGGCTGCAACAAGGCTCCAATATTCACATCACTTTTCAGGTAAAGTTTTAAGGGTATATTGGTGAGAGTTATACAACCCACACTCCAAAACAGCATTTTAGGTATTACCTTTGTACAAATAACCCAGTTCTGTGCCCATTGACTGCATGTCAGTGTGCTGTGTGTGGAATACTCACTGCCCATCAAGTGCTGCAGTGTGCTGGTGTTTGATTTTGAACAAGAGATGAGAGCAGACATCACCTTAAATATTCACGAAGAAGTGTCAGCACAGATGAGGCAGTACAGGGGGAAGGATGGAGGTGGGCTCAGCATAAATCATTTATGGCTATGAGGCATGAATAGATATTCTGGTCACATCATTCTCAGCAGAATTATTTTAATAATGTGATGCAAATCTTCACTTTAATGGCAACCTGTAAATAAAACAAGCACCTATTGGAAACATATTGACTTGGGAAACCTGGCTGGAAGCTTGCAATTTTAAGAATTGTCATGGGACTTGCATTAAATAACCTCGTGGGCAGAGTGCTCCCCATTGCAAGCCCCAACAAAACTTGTTTTCAGAAACTAATCACCTTCACTGCTGGTGAGGGCAAGAGCACAGCCACCTGATCATCTCTCAATTTCAGAAATACCTGAAATACCTTAGCACCCAGAAGCACCAAGCAGCCTTGGACAGGTGATACTTACCCAGCCAAAGGTGAATTTTGTATTCCTTTCATATACAGTGCAGCTGTACTGGTGATGGTATTCAAGGGCTTTAAGGTGTCAGGTGTATTAGGTTAAAACAACAAATCTCTTCAGAGATGGTACCAGAGGCCTTTGCTTTCAGCAGCCACTGTTAATTCTGAACTGCTGGCTCAGCTTTGCTTGACAATCAGCTTTGGCATAGCACAGGTGTGATACAGCTGCATTACAGAGTATCGAACAAACCTCCTCCCAGGTAGTTACTCACCTCCCTGCACGTAACCTCCTGCAGCTCCTCCTTGGTGTGCTGCTTTCTGGGGGCTGCACAGAGCTGTTTTTTGCATCTGAGGACAGCTGAATGTACACAATTTATTTTTGCTGTTGCTGGGGTAGTGTCAGAGACCTGCACATTTGCGTAGTCTGAATCACTGCTCACTTCATGTGGTGTCTATTTTCTCTTGTCTTTTCTTGTCTGTAGGCTTTGGTGTAGTGATTTCTCTTGACACAACCATTGCATATGACTTCACATACGAGACTTTGTCCATTATCATGTTTTTTGCCGATGTACTAACAATGCTTCCTTTCCAGTTTGTCTCCTATCCCACACTCATTCAGGTGTTGTATTCATTTGTGAGGTGTCAACCAGCTTGTATTTTCAAGCTTTCCTTACAGTTCTTGGAAAAATCAATCTTTTGCCTGATTCTCTTAGATTCTGGACACAAACTGTCCCCATAACATATACTATGGTAGATCTGGTTCAGCTTCTCATGTTACCCTTCTATCACCGTTTATAGGAAATTTCTTGTTAACTTCAGGATAGAGGAGGCAAAAAGCTGTCTGCTCTTAGCTGAGCATACAGCTGAGTGTACCAGAATTAGTTAGATAACACCATTCCCTGTCTCCTCTGTGGGAAATCATGGCTGGATAACCAGCAAGACAACTATCAGAAGCAGAGTACTAGTGGTGCTTAGACTGGTGGTTGTACATCCTGTGTAGCAGAGAATACCAAAATTATTTGATGAAATCAATGCTGAAAGAGCAAAGGAGTCACATCAGTGCTTTATATGGCATTAGAGGAAGCAGGTTAGCTTGTGGGATTAAAAACACTGGAACTGGGGCCAAAAGTTGAGTCTAGGGACACAAGAGGAGGAAGCTAGTTGTTCTCTATTAAGAGCTGTCATTAGAAGGCTGGTTCTGTATGTGACATTTGCTGATGTGGAAAATCTAAGCTGCCAGGTGTCATCTTAAACTTCCTATTCCAGCTGTCATGAAGGAAAAAAGATCTTGAACACACTAGGCTTATGTCCCAACTGGTGAGACATTCGAAAAAGGCTCACATAGCTAAGAACAATGCTTTGAATTTTTGTAATACCTGAGATAATTTTATCAGAGAGGGATTTATGCGGTGATGCATTACATTAGCCTAGTGCTGTGCAAGACATATGGAAATTAGTGATGGATTAGATTTCAGAAAGCTTATAAAAAGAGTCTTGCAAGACCTTTAACCTTAAAATCGCTCATAGCTGAGCAATCCATTAAAATAAGTGTTGAAGTAATCCTTGGCCAGCACAGTAGTAAGAAATATGCTAGTGATTAATGGGTTTTGGTTACTTTCTTAAAAGTTTAATATGCAGCTGTACAGAAAATATATCTGACAGTGGCAGCCACAAGTCCTCACTCTGTTGTAAGAAAAGTTGGATGTAAACCTATGAAAATTCATGTTTTTTCCTAAGAGCTGGCTGCAGTGCCAAAGCCTTTTGCAATCCCCCTGGTGTCTGTACCACAGCTTGACACAGGCACAGTTGCTACCAGCAGCCTCAGCTACTCAGATGCTTCTGCAGCAGAGACTGCACACCAGGGTTTGGCGGGTTTGCTTCATATAGTTGCAGTTCACGCACAAAGGTTGTGTGAAGGCACTTTGGCTGTGCCTGGAGATGTATGGTGCTGGCCAAAGTCCCCAGCAGTGGTGTCACATGTGGCACACCCAGGACTCTTGTGGTGGCAGCACTGGTATTTCACACTCATGCATGTCCCTGGCTGGTCAGGGCTCAGTTTCCTCTGTACAGTGGTTTCCTGAGTGTCAGAGCAGATTATTCTGCCAAGGCAGCAATCTGACAGTCTTGTCCACCCTGTTTTATGGAGCTGGGCTGCCTAATGTCACCCAGCATAATTTTCAAGGCTGGAAATAGAAGCTTAATGGTGAAAGTACATATCAGATTTTCCTGTTGGACACTCATAGCACTGGCAGCACATGGGACTTGCTGACTCCACAGGGAACAAGATCACTGTGAACAGAATCATCACCAGTGATGAGTGCTGGAATATATATGTCTGCACCAGAAAACATTGCCAACGGTCTGAATTTTGAGCTGCTGGTGAGAGGCTTAACACTGCAGAAAAGGAAATCCTCTGGTCATGCAAAGAAAATTCTCTTCCACTGTGAACTTGCCCTATTCTCAGTGACTCCTTTTGCTGCCATTGCTAAATGCCAGGTATGAAGCAAGGCAGGCTGGCAGCATCATTTTCCATCACCAACACCAGATGCACACTGGGGAACCGCCAGCTGTCAAGGGTCACAGGCAAGGCTGTGGCCAAGCCAGCATGGGCACACCTGGCTTTACTGGGCAGCCCTTGCTGCCATCCCATGCCAAGGGGCTCCTGCAAGCAGCTGCAGCATGAAACTGATCTGACAGTGCCACTGGCCTCCACTAAAGGGAGAACAGGGATGAGGTGTTGGCTGTACCCATCATGTCACAGCACTTACCTGAGCTGTACCCACACCAGAGAAGAGCAGGTACATCTTTCCCTCCCTTTTCAGTTGGGCACAAGGCAGAGGTGAGTTGCACCAGGCTCTGGTCTGTGCAGCTCCTGCAAAAGCAATGTCACCTGTGCAGTACCAGCCTGCCAGGGATCACCAACATGCAAGGGCTAACATTTATCCTTTGTTAGATGAGCTAGAAATGCATTCCTTTACAGTTTTGCTGGTAGAACAATCTCCTATTTAACAAGCTATAACAATCTTTTCTGTTCTGATATGGGCCTTCAATTTGATGTACATTTGTACACTCCATGCATGCTTTCTCATCTTTCAAAAAAGATTCTCCAACTCATCCACTCGCTTCTGACACATTACCTTAGTTTAAATAGGGATGTGCTGCTATTTGCTGTAGCTGCCTATTCAGCACAATGCATTGTTTGATGTTGCTTTCCATCTCTAATGACAAGAGCTATTTGTTTTATCATTGCAAGAATAGGATTAGCTCTGCTGACCAACAAAGGCCATTACCCTTGGCTGCAGCAGCTGCTGGAACAAATGAAGAGACCATCAGTGTGCATCACATACTGACTTTGAGAGCTTGCTTTGCCTCCCACCTTTCTCTTCCAGATGTCAGGTGTTATTGAAATGTGCCAGGGTTTCAGAGTAGTAATCACATCAATTTGAACAGAGAACAAGCTGTCATAATTCACTGTACTAATGAAAATTATGATGACACCACAACAGAAATCCTTGCCAATCTAATCATCTCACACTACCACAGCACAATGTTATTTAAAGACTAATGTTCTTAGTAGCATATACAAGTTTAGGAACAATTTTCTGAAGATGATTAAACGCCAAAGCAAAGTGGAACTGTATGGAAAATTTAGTTGTTGTTTGGAGTGCATAGATTCCTATAAGCACCAGCATGATTCCCACTGTATTAGAGAAAACAAATTCAATCAAGCATGACAGAAAATGTGGGGAAATGTAATTTTTTGGCCAGAAAAGTACTGGGGATTCAGTGTTGCTGCCATGCAGCATTCCTCTAAGGAAGATGCAAATGGGGATGCATAGTCAGTTAGCTACCACTGAATATCCTCCCTGTGGGTCAAAAAGTTAAATTAATTGGGGGAGAAAAGGATTAGAGAAGTGTTTTAAGGAAGAAAACATGATTCAAGCTTTCTGTGGTGTGTTAGCTTAGCACCCATGCAGAGGGAAAAGGAAAGATGTTGTGGGTGCCTTCCATCCCTGGAATACAGTCATCACCAAGTGAAAAAATTACATGTATTTACTTCATCATTGTTTGAGGGGAGTGTGTGGAGGAAAGAATCCACAAAGCTTTATGAGGAAAAAAAGAGCATGAATTCAAATTAATTCTAGAGAGCTGTAAGAACTAGTTTGTGTGATTTGATCTACTTCAAACTCTATCCGCAGCAGTGACTCATGAAACAGAATGTCAAACTATAGTAAATTCAAGGAATACAAGCTGCATTAAAAGACTGAAGGAAAGCCAAAATTAATGTGAAAGTGGGCAGTCAAAAGGAAAAAGAACAAACAGGGAGGCTGGTGGGAGGATGGAGGGGGAACAAAGGGAATCTAAGGCAAGGAGGTGAACTGGGAACAAGAGATTATGATGGATTCCACAGGATCCATATTTCATTATATATTCCTTACTAGCATATTTGGAGGCATTGTTTCACAAAAGAAATTTGAAAAAGTTTTTGGAAGAAGGAATGGGAACCTCAAGCAAGCGAAGGGAGAAATTTGTTCTAATCAGTTCCTCCTTGGCTTGTAGACAAGGCCAGGGGAATAATACTTGGCAAGTGTGGTCACTCACAGCTTGCCACTCAATTAAACATCCAGTTCTTGTGTTCCTGTGATGCACAGAAACACAACATTTTGCATCAAATTAAAGGCAGTGGTGGTATGTTTTCCAGAGGAGAGGTGGCCCTTGTCTTGCAGATGGCCTCTGACAGCCTAGAGCCAGGAGCTCTGCAAGTGCCCAGGTGACTTTATGCAACTTTGTGGCTTGGCACTTGCCTGGGATGAAGTTGGATAGGCTGGGAAAAGGGAGCTGAGCAGCCACAGCCATAACAACCTCAGAGGAGGAGATGATGAATGAAAAGAAAACCCATGGAAATCCACAAAATTCAGGCTGGACTGTTGCTCAGGAAAGGCCCTATTTCTCAGCAGCTCTCAGCATTCTGCTCCTGTTTGACTTGGCAGGCTGTTGTTCTCTTCCCACATGTAGTCAGACCTGCTCACAGCCAGTCTGTGTGTGCTGGGAAGATTTTTTTGTCTGATTTCTGAAGGAAATGAGGCGTTCGCAACCAGCCTAACTTTTTCTCCCCATGCCTGTCCCTGGACATCCTCTAATGAAGTGTGACAGCATGGATTTCCATCAGCTGAATTTCATGGGACTACAGGACTCCTTGGCCCTGAAGGCACAGCTGGCTTGGTTAGGATAATAACTGCAGATAGCTCAACCATCTCAGCTCTGCAGATATTTCCGTAGATGCCTCACGCAAAGATACTCCAACCAACACTCTACAGTCACTAATCTTTGTTGGTGCTCCCTATATCCTGGCAATCTGTGTGTCATCAGCAGTGTATGAGGGATCTGTGTGTTACCTAGAGGTACAAGAATGGTTTTAATCATAAGCCAGATGTGCACAGAACCAGCACAGGTTTCTCTGACCTGCATCCCCCAGCACACCCTGGTCCAGGGCAATGACAATGTGTCTTCTCAGTCAGAAATATCTCACCAAGTGGGAGAAACACATACAAAGGTGGTTTCAGAGTCTGCAGACCTGCTCAGCTCTGTGCCCTTCAAGCAGTTTGTGGATATTAGAGGACTGTGTGCATGTACTTGGTAAGTTTAGCATCTGTATTTATAAGACATAAGGGCTCTTTTTATTGCACAACATCCTAAAATTTTTACTATATATTTCTCTCTATTGATCTAGAATCACTGTATTTCCTTTCCTGGGATTTTAAGCCTCTCTCAGTTGAGGCAAAAATAATATATCTTTCCTGTGCAAAAAGGCATTAAATTGCCAGTAAAGTTGTTTTGCTGAGTCTCCAAGAAATGCCTGTGTGTGCTTAGAGCCAGCACTCACAAGCCTGGTAAAGAAGCAGTGACCGTATTTAGCTGTATGGCACTTTCTAAGGTGAGGGTGAGCTCCAGCCTCTCACCTGAAGTACCACCTGTCAGATCTGAGACCCATTAGCCACAGGGAAAAACTTCCCAATCTGGACAAAATTTTTTGGAAGAAGAGTTAGTTAAGTATCAGTCTGAATTTCTGAATTGTTTTACATGCTGGGAATCTCCCTTCCAGGAAAATCCTAGGTTTTAACAAAGAAAGAGGTGAAGAATGTGTTTTGATTTTAAAGAGGACAAGAGGGGAATGCAAATTGGAGAACTATTTCAGAAGAGCATCAGATATATGATAGTGCTCTTCAAGTCCTGTCTTGCATCCTAAATGTAGCTTAAAGGTTAACAAAATCCACAGACAGACACACTGAGAGTGCTGAATCATTACATTTTACACAGTCCTTCACACTATGAAACCTGGATGGTTCCCAAGAGTGAGCAATCTGGAAATAAAAATGTGTCTGATCAATAAAATGAAATGGCTTGAAGAAATCTGAGTTTAGTGCTCTGTAAGTCCTAATTGGCTTTGCAAGTATCAGAGGTGACCTTGCCCTTCGCAGCTGAGCTAGTGTGTGCAGGGTTATTGCAAGGTAACAACAGCACAGTGGTGATCCCAGAGCTCTTGTCAGCCCAAAAGACAATGATCACAAGACAAATCAGCAGTGAGAAGGTCTGGTAAGAATGGAAAACTGCTCCAGTGGCATCTAATGAGCTGAGGTTTTCATGCCCTGCTTGGGCTAGAAGGCCATCACATTGACTCTGTACATTAGATGTAGACTTCTACCTATTTGTATCCCTACATGCCAGATTCTTATTTTTTATCAAAGATATGAGATATAGACATACATATTGCTAACATGGGTGAGCTAATAAAAAGGCAAGTGTAAGTATTCAAACAGCATGAGCTATTTAAATAGGGAAGTTAAACAAAATCCATCCCAACTGGCCTTCAACTCTCAGATCCATGATTTAAAAATCAATTGATTTCACCTACAGAATGCTAAGATCTCTAGAGGAATCACTCCTCTCTTCTCAGCAGCACATACGAACAGAACAAACGTCAGAGGTTTTACAATGGTGAGTCAACAGAGACAGCTCAGCAGAGCCCAGGCACCTCCTTCCACAAGTGCTCCAGTCTCCTCTAGCATACATACCTGCCCTTTCATCAGTATCATAAAAACATAAGGGAAATTTGCAGAGCAGAACATACTGTGAGCCCTCAAAGAGGGGACTGGAGACACGGTAGGTTTTAACACACTGCTTGGCTTCAAAGAGTCAGGTTTGAATGGGATTTCCAGCAATGATCAGAAGTATCCCCAAAGGTTTTGAACCACTCTGCCACAAGATGAGGCAAAACTTCCATAAGGTTTCCCTTCCCTTGCCACATGGATTTGAGATGACAAGAGAGGTTTGCTTCCCTGAGAACATGAAGCCCTACCAGGTTTTCACTGCTGTTGTTAAAATCTGCATATTTCATTACCTGCGTTTTGTAACCTGGCACTGAAAACTCTCTTTGAGCTAAAATGTGACATTTCTCCCTTGTAATGAAAAAATCACACCCTTGTCCACTTTAAAATTCTAATAATACAAATCCAAAATGAGCTTTGTATATTTAAACACTTTTAAATAAACCACTTGATGTTATTGTGGAGTGAATGATGACACTTCAGCAGGGAGCAGAGGAGAACAGTTTTGCAGTTCATGCTTCCACTGCTGCAGGAAAAGCATTCGGGATGTTGTGATGATGAACCATCCCAGGGCTGCAGGCAGCCTTACAACCTTGGGACCCAAATAATTATTATTTTTCCATCTATATGGACTCTGTGTTTGAGCTGCTCTGACTCACCACAGCGGGCATTGTGTGATGAGGTATCTGCCAACATCCATCCCGGCACAGATACTGGACCATGCCATGGACTGATCCTGGGGGGTTTAGAGTTGGAAGTACAAACTAAAGTATAAATGGACCCATAGAAGTGTTGCATCTGGGGGCATCTAGTAGGACTTCCTAAAAGGCATGGGAAGATGGAGACTTCATTACCACAGGCAGGTCTTCCCAGAACCACTGCAAAGCTTGATCGACCTCAAGGTCACATCTTACTCCCACTGTAACAGCTGTGATACTAGAGCCTTCAATCAAGTGGTTTTCACATGGGCTCTGCAACTTCTGCAGGAAGGCAATCCGTGCCAGCCTCAAGGCTTTTATTCAATTTGACAGCACAGTGGTCATAGCTATGAGATTTGCTAAGCCTTGGGAACATGGAATTGTCAACACCGGGATGGAGATATCTTTTATTTGAAGTCTATCCTTCCCCCCCCCCAAAAAAAATTCTCATTTCTATAATTCTAGCAATAAATCCTTAGACCTTTAAGGGCAAAAATGGAAACTAGTGACAAGCAGTGGTGCCTGGGGTGATATGCTACAGTATAATCTTGCAGTGGCATGGTAAATAACTGGTGTCATTTTCTTGTAATGTTCTTATTACTTTATCAGAATAAACATTAGAGAACACATCACATTCCTTTATGTTTCTCACTTCCTATTAAACTCCTTGCTGCTTCAATGAGGCCTCTGTACACAGCTTGACTGCAGACTGGTGAGCTGTAACTTTCTGCAGTATGATATTATCGTTTCTCAAGTCCTGCTCAACTCCAGCTGTAACTTTTCATGGGCAAAGATGAATGCCATGAGCAAAAACCCGGCACAGGCAAAATTTATCTCAATTTATCCTGGACAGAAAAAGTAACTGAGGGTACCTTGCTGAAAGCAAAATATACTGCTTGAATGAATTTACAATAAGTAATAAAATACAGCAGAGAGAGACCATTTACTGTAGGGGAAGAAGGTAATATATGATGTTGGTGATTCACTTTAAACTGATGCTGTTAAGCAAGTATAAGGGTCATTATCACCTTTTTCAGGCATTAATGTTATATTCATAAGCCAGTTGGGCTGTGACATCTACCAATATAAAGGAACCACTTTTAATTTCTTCCAGAAAAAGCTGTACATGTTTTATGCCACTTCCAGGACTGGCAGCTCTCAGAGCAATAGTGGAGGGCTAACGCAGGCCTGCGGCTCTCATGAAGGCAGAGTCCACTATCCTCAGGACCAGGTTATATACACTAAAAATTCAAATGTCTTACCTAATCCATGGAGGAACTGCTCAGGTCAGACTGGGAAGTGAATCAGTGGTTCTGCCATTAGTCCCCAGCCTGACACACAGACTCATCTTCATCCCAGTATTGAGAAACCAAACAAGAATCCCAGCACAGACACTGAAGCCAGCACTGGCCAGACAGCAGCATCATATTGCAGAACCAGACTATTTTAGCATAGGTTAAGGGAATAATTTCACATAATAAGACATCTGTAGATGTTTCATAGATATTGGCTATTTGCAACTTTGGGCTGGTTTCGGAGGAGCCACTTGGGCTGACTTTCGGCTCCTCAACCCAAAATCACAGTCCAGTTCCCTCTTCACTTTGCCCTGACTCCTCCCTAGTCCTGGAGGTCACTCAGACCTCTGTTCTCCTCATTTCTGACATGGATTTCTGGCTTCGTTTTTGAATGTGTGCACTGGGAATTATACAGATATTCTTGCCCACCACCAGTAATACATCCCTGTCACACAGTGAACACATTACCTGCTGCAGATGGATAAGCCAGCTCTGAATCCCTGTGATTTCCACAGCTCTTCTGGTACCCAGTACCATTTGTAGAGCTGCAGGTCCCAGAGGCAGGTGATTACCGGAAGAATCTCAGCATCTTCTCTGCTTCCCTGAGAGGCTCAGGATAAAGCCTGAATATGTTCATTCTGAAGACTTAAATCCTAAAAGGAAAAAAAAAGTTAACACCAGTTATATTACTTTCTACATCTCATGATTTGTAAGTCAATATCATGATTTCAGTGCATTTGGGCTTGGTGAGCGGTCTCAGAGCAGAATTACCACCCACAAACCCTGGGCAGGGAGATTTTCCAACACATACTTGATCCTTCTGTCTCTGCACAAGCAAATGCTGATGTGTTTCAGAGACCTGATGACTGCAGGATTACATTTTGCAATAACTTCACTCTAAAGCATTGATGCCTTGGTGCAGAAGAGTTTAAGACTGGCAGCAGCAGTGCTGCAGGAACAGCCTTGGTCTCTGTCAGGCAGGATGGGTCAGGAGAACTTTAACCAAAAATCTCTTGAACACTTTGATGAAATGACAACTGGCTCAATGGTTCCTGCGTTTAAACCAGTAGCTCATTTGCCCATCAAGAAGTTGGACTCTGGCTGTACAGGGCAGAGGGAATCATCACTATCCAGGCAAATCATTCCTGTTGATCCCAGTTTCTGTAAGTACATTATAAATATTGCTTTTAGAGTTAAACTCCCCTCATCAAAGCAGAAGCATCCTTATTAGATTATTTAGAAAAGCCATAATTACCAGGGTCTAATTTGTTAACAAGATGGGCAATTTAAACACCATCTTTGGAGATAATGAACTCTGAGACTGAGAGGGAACATGAACACCGTGGAAACTGTCACTGACAAAAGCCATGATACTGCAGAGAGGTAGTTTGTCTGCCTGTTGAAAACACCCAACACATTCTCTGTCTTTATGGACAAATATTACTCAGGCTGCATGTGATGCTGAGAACAAAAACACAGTTTGTGGGTTGCCAAGGCTCTTTCCTTCAGCTGCTGCCCCAGCTGTACACAGTTGCAGCACTGACATCCTGAATTGTCCCAAGAGGCAAAGCAGAAAGCATTCACTGGAAGCTCCAGACCATGTTGTAGGTAACTGCCCTCTCCAGGCACTTTCCACCTCTGACACCCACTTCCACCTCCAGCAGGCACCCCATCTCTGCTGCCCATAAAGAGTGTTTCTTTTCCAACAAGAAAGAAACCTCAGAGACTGACTTCAAGGGAGGGGGCCAGCCTACAGGAAGCCCTCCTGTTCAGCATGACCTTGGATGAGCCTTTGACGGAAACAAGTGTCAGCTGTCATCAGTAGTGACTCTTCCCTGGCACAAAAATTGCTGCTAGTGGTGTAACTGGCAGGATGAGGAAGGTATATTTAACTTTAGGGCCCTGGTAGCAAGATTTTAAGGGATGCTGCAAGACATATAGAGGTTCTGGATGATGTGGAAGCACCTCAGCATTTGTGTTAGGGCAGCCTCTCGTTATAGGGCGCAGGGAGACCTCCTGCCCCATAACACACAGAGAAAGTGGCATGAGACATGAGGAAAGTCTTATTTTCTGGTGACAGCAATACTTCTGCCTCTTAGCAGAGGAGCAGAAATGCTTCCCTGTAATTATTCCTGATCCAGAGCACTAGACAGCAGCTACGTGCAAACCATGCTTCATGCCATTAGATACTTTAATGAGGAGGTCAGTGTATTTTGCATTGAGGGATTTGGAATTTATACATTAACTGGAGTGGCATGTGTTAGAAGGACATGTGAATTAATGACACTATTTATAACCCATCTCATTATCACACGCAGCTTGATGCCTCAGACAGCCACTAATTCTCTTAACAAATTCCTTTTGCTGGAAATAAAATTGCTTTGCTTCAGCTGTGATCAGTTAGAAGAATGCTGTTGTTGTTATTGTTTGTTTTTCAATGTATAAAGCTCTTTTCAAAGAAAGGCTCCATGACTGCATGATGTAACTCCCCTGAGTCTGGGTCTCAGATACAAAAATATTCATGTTGGGTCTGATAAATGAACAATGAACAAATTACATGCCTGATTCCCCTGCTTTGCTTTACTTTTGATCTCAAATATTAGATTGCTATAACTGTTTTGCAGCTCCTTGTGCGCATATTACCAATGCATATGTTGCTATAGAAATGTAAAATTCAACATCTTGTCCCTTAGATTTTAAAAGAAATGTGCCCTTCCTTTTAGTCGTGTCCTGTTCTTTGAAACAAACAAGAAAAAAGAAACCATCATCTGATAAATATTAAAGCCTTGGATATGATTCCAGCCTTTTCTCTTAAGAGGCTGTAGGATGGCACTGTTTTTTTCTGACTCTTTCAGCTAAAAGAAGTAACTGAGCCCTACTCCTGCTTATATAGAAAACAAGTGAAAACACACTTTTGTTTGTTGTTGTTGTTGTTCTATATATTTATACATTTGTAAGTGTTTTAAGGACTTAGCAGCATAAAGAAGAGTTATAAGGAAATCAAACCCTCTTCCTAAACACAGATATCCAAAAGCAAAATCCATTCTTTCTCCTTTCTCCTGCCAAAAGAGATCACTATTTGCAAGGTTGGCTGCCTGAGGGCAACGTCTCTGACCTGCCTTCAATTTCCACCCATATTTGGAAGTGATGACTTTTAAGGCAAAGAATAGCAAGTGTCTGTGCATCTGCTGTGGGCTAATTAATGCTCACCCATGAACCAGGGTGGATTTCTTCTCCTCTTGTATGCTTTAAGCTGATATCAACAGTCCTTGGAGGACCCTGGTGTCAGTACAGAAAAAGCGTCACCTCCCCATGTGTCTTCTTACCAGACCCTCAGGGATATGTAGAGAGCAGTGTTTCATCTCACTTGAGATGGATGTCTTCATCTGCCCTTAACTGATTGGGAAAAATAGAGGAGAGACCACATCCTGATGGAGAAAGAGCAAGGCTGAGGGTGGACAAAACTTCTGCTCAGCAATGAGTGATGCTTTTTCTGCTCCTGAGAAAACAAACCGTGGGAATCAATTAGCTCTGAATATAAGTGAAAATAATGTGACTTATCAGGCATCAGAATTGTTTTAGTGATGGGAATGAAAAAGAATTCATTATGACTGACAATAATGCTAATAAAGATTCATTTCCAGAGGCCTGGAGAAGTGCAAAGGACCATAATTACAGCAACACTCTCCAGTCTCCTGTTTTCCAATGGTATGAAAGTAGAGCTTTTCACTCACTACAGCTGCTGAGGTGGAGCAGATAAGGACACCAGGAGGATGAACCCCAATACTAACCCATGCTAGGGAGGTGCCAAGTCACTAGTGATGGGGCCTGAGCTCCCCCAGCCCCTCTGTTCTTACCATTCAACTCAGAGCCAGGCTCAATCTAAAGGGAAGCGCAGGAGAGAGCTCCTGCCTCATGAGTGGGGAAACCTTTTCTGGAAGGTATTTTCAGAAGTTGCTTCCAGCAACATCCATATGCAGGTGTTGTGCTTAACTATAACCTCCATCAGATGGCAAATCTACTGCCTTGCAGGTATTTCTCTATCCCTGCTGCACCACTGGTGATCGTCTCAGCGCAAAGCCCTGCCCCCAAATCAGTCCTGCTTGCTTACATTTCAGAAGTGTCATTTCCTTTATGCACACTGCTTTCCAGACTTCTCAGGGGCTTATCAAGCAGAGGGATAAGCATATTATGCATTGCAGGGAGGGTAGGAGTTGATTTACAGCTCTTCTCTTGCCATGAGACTTCCAGGATGGAACACAGAGGAGGAAGATTTAACGATGCATGATGTCTTCAGGCTGAAATGTCATGGGCAAAGAAGACCCCACACAAAGCTGGTCAAAAGATGGCCTTTTACTAGTCAAAGGACGGCCTTTTACAGGACTTTCAGAGAACTTTGCTCCCAGCGAGCTGTTCCAGACTTCTTCCCCCGCAATGATCCATCGCTGTGAGCTAATCTGTCATGTTAATTTAATGCAGCAGAATGTGAATAGATTGCGCTTCATCCTTGCTAAACAACAAGTGTTTGCTGGTGACTCTTTGCATGGAGGGAAGCCTTTTAGGCACATTTATACTCCTCCTTGTCTCCATCCAGACCAGCCAGGCAGTTTTCTTGCAGATGACTCAGTGTGCAGTTGTGTGACTGGCTCCAGGAGCGTGGCTGTAACCAAGTATGCAATGATACCCTGGGTTTTGCTGCCTCTGACTTCAGAAGAGTTATTGGTGCTTTCCTTGAGCCTCTGTGAGGCACAGCCTGACACTTTTCACAGAGTGGCTTATCTAACCCGACTGGAGCAAGTCAGGGTCCTGCTCTTCCCCCTTGGCAGCAGAGCTATCTCTCCATCCTGACATACTGGGAGCCCAGCCACACTGATTTACCTGCCTACCAGGCTGCAGAGTAAAATAATGTTGTCTTCATGTCTCCGTACCAGAAGTAGCATAATATGTGCACTATCAGCCCTGCTAACTCCTCTGAGGGCACAGAGCAGTCTGATACCATTTGAAAATGCTTTTCCCCACCTTTTTTTCACCTCCACCAAAGCCCATTCCCTGGCTTCAAGGCTTTCTCTCCCCAGGTTTTCTCTGGGGCACAGTTTCCTGCTAAACACACACTGAAGAGATCAGGTCAGTCCTCCTTTTTGAGGCAGCAGTTACCAGTAGACACCAAAACTGGTGCTGCTATCTCCAAGAGAGCAGGGATAAACTGAAGGAGAGTGGTACTGTTATATGGCATACAGGGCAGGGTGATCAATAACTAAAACATGAGCAAATAATAATGTACCTCACAGTCTGAATTTGGTGTACTAGCCAAGTAAAACAAAATGCATCTTGAAGACAAAGACTTCCATTTTCCTCCAAATCAGGGGTCAAAATTCTGCTGCTGCAACTAAATGCAATACCACTGAAACTGGAATATTTGTCAGTTGGCTCCAATTTATCCTCGATTAACTCCTCTGATCTGCAATGTCCTCAAACACATGAAAGGGAAATCTCACCCCAAAGACTGTTTCCAGGCAAGTGCCAAGGTCTGGAAAGCTGCACTTCCCCCCTGGTCTTGGTAAGGTAACTCTGAGAAGTCACTTTGAAAATGAAGCCTTAAAGCCAGACTTGTCTGTCCCAGGTGCTGAACCTGCTCCAGCCACACACTGCAACCCCAGCTGCCAAACCTGGAGCCTGATGGGATTTCCCTTGGCTCTGGGTGGCCCAAAAATAGGGGGCAGATGTCAGCTTGCCTCCCAGGCACTGCCAACTTACACCTAATGAACACAATACAGGACTCTGAGGCACCCAACACTCATAATGGCAAAGCTGGAATGGAAACCCATCACCCCAAATAAGCCCAGCACCGAGAGGAGAACAGACCCAGTCAGGATGGCGTGGATGCAAAAGAGCATCAGGAAAACATGGTTGTGTTTGGGAAAATTTCCTGTAACAATGAATTGACCACAACTCTTCCACAAATTGTTCCCAGGGTTAATTTTCTTCACTCCGGAAAAAGCAGTTTGAGCTAGATTCAGTTTCCACTGAATTTTATTATACTTTATCTACTACACTGCAGCACCTGCTGTTACCAAATTGCTCTCCATCACAAAGGCAAGTGTAGATGGTCTTGGCAGTGTAGTCCAGCCAAAATTAATTGTACCCTGGCAAATCATTCATTTTCAGTTCT